>NC_053395.1:146105560-146344791 GCF_905171765.1 Bufo bufo | reverse complement strand
TCCTGATCTACTTTCCTCCTCCGGGTTTATGGAAATATAACCAGATGACAGCTCCCTGTCAATCTTGCACCGGAGAGACTCTAATATATATAGCTATGTTCCTTTGTTCAACTTAGGTGGATAGAGGGTTGCTGTTTGTATTGGCTACAGCCGGTGTCTGCAGCTCATAGCTATATATATATTAGAGTCTCTCCGGTGCAGGATTGACAGGGAGCTGTCATCTGGTTATATTTCCATAAACCCGGAGGAGGAAAGTAGATCAGGAATTATTCCTTAGGATAGAGAGGTAGTTACATGAAGAAAGAGTGACTGCAAACACAAGCAGTAAATTACCAACAAACAAAATACTGATTGCTGCCAAGCACAAGTGCACTTTAATTTTAAGACATTTCCTTTTCTTTTTTTGTCTTCCCGTATATATTTTTAAAGAATAGTAAATAAACGTTATATTTTAAAACAGACCGCAAACGGGAATCCATTAGCCATCCGGCTATCTGAACCGAAATGCATTATATGAGACCCCTTTTCCCTTGATGCGGTTATGTCCCTTTCTATCCGAATAGATAGACGCCTTAGGGACAGGTTGAAAAAACCGGAGCAATTGGTAACCCCTCCCAAGCAGCAGTTAGTCTGTACGGACTTAGACGAGCCTATGCAGCTAGGAGGAACTACTCGTCAGGTCCGTCCTCCTGAGGCTCGCCGTAGGCGTGGGGTTTGTTTTTTTTGTGGGGAGAGGGGTCATTTCATTAATGTCTGTCCTTCTTTCCTCAGAAACAAAAGACCGTCGGAAAACTACTAACCCCAGGCTGTGTGGAGGATGTCAGCCGGGGGGTATACGTTTCCTCCATACATACATCGCAATTTGTGTTGCCAGCGGTTATTGTTTTTGGTGTTAAGACGGAGACTATTTCTTTCTTTCTAGACAGTGGAGCAGGGGTAAATTTGATAGATGCCCATTTTGCCCGCACTATGGGTTTGTCTCTCTGTACGCTACAGAGACCTATTCCCATATTCGCTATTGATTCTGCTCCTCTGTCTCAGAGAAACCTCACCCACATTGTTTATAATTTACACCTTCGGGTAGGGGACCACCATAACGAGATGCTTTCATGTTATGTTCTGGAGGGGCTTCCCACTCCGGTAGTGCTGGGTCTTCCCTGGTTGGTAGCGCACAATCCAGTGGTGGATTGGCAGGCCAGGGAGATATTGGAGTGGAGTGAGCAGTGCAGAGAAAATTGCTTAAATAGCAATTGCTTAGTCGCCTCCATAACTACCCTACCTACATTTATTTCGGATTTTGAGGACGTTTTTTCTGAAAAGGGTTGTCAGAAGTTACCACCTCATCATCCTTATGATTACCCGGTTAACCTTATTCCCGGCGCAAAATTACCCAAGACCAGGTTATATAATCTTTCGGGTCCAGAGAGACAAGCCATAAAAGATTATATCTCCGAGAGGTTGGCTAAGGGACACATCAGACCCTCTTCTTTACCCGTGGCTGCAGGGTTTTTCTTCATTAAAAAGAAAGATGGGGGCCTGCGTCCTTGCCTAGATTTTGACGAATTAAATCGGATAACCATCCGAGACCCATACCCTCTTCCTCTCATTCCTGACCTGTTTAACCAGATTGCGGGTGCTAGGTGGTTCTCCAAACTTGATCTTAGGGGGGCCTACAATCTGATTCGTATTAAGGAGGGGGATGAGTGGAAGACAGCTTTTAACACCCCTGAGGGGCATTATGAAAATCTAGTTATGCCTTTCGGTCTGACCAATGCTCCTGCCGTCTTTCAACATTTCGTTAATGACATTTTTAGTCATCTAATCGGCAGGTTTGTGGTAATATACCTAGATGATATTTTAATTTATTCGTCTGATCTGAGAACACATGAGGTGCATGTCAGATAAGTACTGCAGGTCCTACGGACGAATAAATTATATGCTAAAATTGAAAAATGCGTCTTCGCCATTCAGGAGATACAATTCCTAGGTTATTTTTTATCTGCTTCAGGTTTCCGTATGGATCCTAGGAAGGTCCAGGCAATTTTAGATTGGGATCTTCCTGAGAACCTCAAAGCACTGCAACGATTCTTGGGCTTCGCGAATTTCTATAGGAAATTCATTAAAAATTATTCACTTATTGTCAGGGGCGGACTGAGAACCCTCAGGGCCCCCGGGCAAAATAAATCAAGGGCCCCCTTCCAGGCCCCACCCATGTTCCACCTTCAGCCACGCCCATGCCCCACCTCCAGTCACGCCCCTATCCCGCCTCCAGCCACGCACTACACTGGTTTCCTATTGGGAGATCTAATGCGTGCATGTCATTTGGCAAGCATTAGCACCTGCTCGTTGTGGGACGTCGGAGGGTGCGAAGCATCAACCCAGTGCTGAGGGATATTGGCGCAGGGATCAGTTAAATAAATAAAGGGTCTTTATTTAACAGGGAGGGGGGTACGAGGCAGAGGCAACGATCGTGGGCCATCGAGGGCGGCCTTTCTGGCAGAGGCTATCTCAGTGTCCTTTAGAGAGTGTGTTAGAAAGAATCCCCTCCAGGCCCCATTACAATGGAGTCAGTCTAATAGACTTGGATGGGGGTATTTCTAACAGAGGCCATCTCAGTGTCCATTAGAAAGAATCCCCTCCAGCCCCCATTAGCGACTACAACGGAGGGGACTCTTTCTAATGGGCCATCAAGGGCGGCCTTTCTGGCAGAGGACATCTCAGAGAGTGTTTTAGAAAGAGTCCCCCCCAAATCACATTAGAGACTACAATGGCGTCTAATGGGTCCTGGAGGGGGGTCTATCCAACACTATGGTTCCTATTCACAATATAACAACACAACATAGCTCACTGCTACCTAGGCCAAGTTGGCTTCTACCTTAATTACGGTTGGTGGATGGCAGGCTGTGGCTTGCTGATTGGTAGGCTCTGGGCTTGCTGGCTGGGGGCTCGCTGGTTGGCAGGCTGTGGGCTTGCTGGCTGGAGGCCTGTGGCTGGCTGGCTCTGGGCCTGGCTGGCTCTGACTGGGCCTGAGGCCTGGCTGACTCTGGGCCTGGCTGGCTCTGGAGCTGACTGGCTCTGGGGCTGGCTATAATTAAAAATATAAATACCTAAATAACAATAAAATATAAACATCATGGGTATCACCCCAACTGAAAATGCCCATACTATTAAAATAGAACAAAAAAATTGGAACTTGGTCTAGGGTCTTCACTCACAGAGGTCAGCAGGGAGACCATGACCGGTCTGTGGGCTATATAGCCCCATCTACAGCAAGTCATGATGCCTTGTGTGTTCTTAGGTGGCCGTGGCCTAAGAAGAACACATCACAAGGCAATAAGACATCATGACTTGCTGTATGGGGCTGTATAGCCCACAGACCAGTCATGGTCTCCCTACTGACCTCTGTCCCCAGCAAAAAGCCCCTCCAATGACCTAAGTTGGCCCATAACCAACTTTAACTTTGTTTTTCTTTTAAGCAATTTACGCTGCCTGCCTGCAGTAGCTTGTGCCAGAATGGAACTTGGTCTAGTGGGTCTTCACTAGTCACCAAGTCCATACACATCAATCAGCCATGGCACACCATTCACCCCCCCCCCCTCCCCCCCGGCCGACCCTTCCTGGCGGCCTGGCCCCATTCCCATGTCACATACAGTGACATACTCAGGCTACTTTCCCACTAGCGTTCGGAGCGGGTCCGTCTGATGTTTCATCAGACGGATCCGCTCCTATAATGCAGACGTTTGCATCCGTTCAGAACGGATCCGTCTGCATTATAAATTTCTAAGTGTGAAAGTAGCCTGAACGGATCCGTCCAGACTTTTCATTGAAAGTCAATGGGGGCGGATCCGTTTGAAGATTGAGCCATATTGTGTCATCTTCAAACAGATCCGTCCCCATTGACTTACATTGTAAGTCTGGACGGATCCGCTTGCCTCCGCACGGCCAGGCGGACACCCGAACGCTGCAAGCAGCGTTCAGGTGTCCGCTCGCTGAGCGGAGAGGAGGCTGAACGTTGTAGGACTGATGCATTCTCAGCGGATCCGTGTCCACTGAGAATGCATTAGGGCAGTGCGAATGCGTTCGGGGCCGCTTGTGAGCCCCTTCAAACGGAGCTCACGAGCGGACACCCGAACGCTAGTGTGAAAGTAGCCTTAGAGTACAGATATTTACATTGTCCCCCCGGCCCTCCCTCCAGGCTCCATCATGTCAGTGTCACGGTCACACAAACTAGCGCCAGAGCAGAGGCGCTCAGGATTAGCAATAGCACGGAATCTCCCCCCCCCCCATAAAAAAATGGAAACACATCATTGATGCTGTGCAGTGCTAATCCTGAGCGCCTCTGCTCCGGCGCTAGTCAGTGTGTGCGCTAGGCTAGCTAGCCTAGCGCTTTGCGCTCAGATGGCCTCTGGGCGCTCATCTCATCATTTAGAATTAATTTTAAATCATTAAAATGATCATATTAATTATTATAAAATAACATTCAAAAATAAAAATTATATTGGGACCTACCCTAAGTAACAAGTCCTGACCAAGTCTGCCGAGTGCTGTTGTCTCCTGAGCTGCTGCTGATGCTGCTGGCTGCTGTCTGCCAGAGTGCCAGTGACAGTGTGCGTCTGTGACCTGTCAGATGGTCTAACTCTGCTGAATTTATATGACTGACTACTGAATGGATCAGGTCTGATTCTGATCTAATCTGATAATTCTCACACAGCCAGCAGCCACGGCCCGCACCCGCCAATTAATTGAATCAGAATTATCAGATTAGATCAGATGATTCATTAAGTCACTGTGACTTAATGAATCATCTGATCTAATCTGATAATTCTGATTTAATTAATTCGGGCGCGGGCCGCGGCTGCT
Organism: Bufo bufo; assembly: GCF_905171765.1. Taxonomy (NCBI): domain Eukaryota; kingdom Metazoa; phylum Chordata; class Amphibia; order Anura; family Bufonidae; genus Bufo; species Bufo bufo. The sequence goes on along the minus strand of NC_053395.1, from coordinate 146,339,931 downwards.
GGCTGTGTGTGTCTACTCACGACTCCCGAGTCACGCCCCCTGTGCAGAGGCAGCCTGAGCGGTGCGCTGAGTGCCAATGAATGAATCTCAGACAGACTCTGCCTCAGACGCACACGCAGGCTGGGGGGGCGGGCGGAAGGTAGCCCTGACTGTTGTCCTGACTAAGTGACGTGACGTCTACGATGAGCGCCGGAGGGCGGCGGGTTCAAGTAGGTGACAGTGACAGGTCATCACAGGTCACACTCACAGGTGAAAAAAAAAAAAAAAAAGGCATTCATTTTTTTGCGGCCGCCCCCTTCCCTGCCGGGCCCTCGGACCACGTCCGAAGTGCCCGACCGCTCAGTCCGCCCCTGCTTATTGTAAAACCCCTTACTGACATGACTAGGAAGGGGACTGATTTTTCTAAATGGTCTGATGCCGCTAAAGTTGCTTTTTCCTCTCTAAAAGAGAGGTTTACCTCGGCACCGGTACTAGTCCAACCTGATGTCTCTCAGCCTTTTATTGTTGAAGTCGATGCGTCAGAGGTGGGAGTGGGGGCGGTGCTGTCTCAGGGTCCGTCTCCTGGCAAATGGCGTCCTTGTGCTTTCTTTTCTAAAAAACTATCTGCAGCAGAAAAGAACTTGGCAATAGGGAACTATTAGATATTAAACTAGCGTTTAAAGAATGGCGTTACTTTTTAGAGGGGGCAGTCCACCCCGTCACTGTGATTACGGACCACAAAAATCTTCTGTACCTCGAATCAGCTAAGCGTCTCACCCCTAGACAAGCTAGGTGGTCGCTATTTTTTACCAGGTTTAACTTTGTGATTACCTATCGTCCTGGGGCAAAGAATACCAAGGCTGATGCACTATCTCGTTGTTTCCCTGGAGGGGGTAATGTGAGTGATCCGGTGCCCATTCTTCAAAGAGGAGTGGTTGTTTCTGCGGTACACTCTGTTCTGGAGGGGAAGGTGTTAGAGGCCCAGGGGGACGCCCCGGTCTCTTGCCCCTCAGAGAAATTTTTGTACCGTTGAACCTGCGTTTCGAATTATTAAAGCAACATCATAATTCAGCATTTGCCGGGCACCCGGGTAGTAAAGCAACCTTGGAGCTATTGTCTCGTCGTTTTTGGTGGCCAAGGTTGCGTCAGGATGTATTGGATTTTGTGTCTTCTTGTTCTACCTGTGCGAGCGCAAAAGTTTCACATACACGTCCTGCAGGGTCTCTATTACCACTCGTCATTCCCAATAGACCATGGACACATCTGTCAATGGATTTGATAACTGACTTACCTTTGACTGCGGGTAAAACAGTTATTTTGGTAATAGTGGACAGGTTTAGCAAAATGGTACACTTCATTGCGTTACCCGCACTACCTAATGCTAAGACTCTTGCTCAGGTAGTCGTCAGTGAAATCGTGAAGCTTCACGGGGTCCCCTCCGATGTTGTTTCGGATCGGGGTACCCAGTTTGTTTCTAAATTTTGGAAAGCTTTTTGTTCCCGTTTGGGGGTACACTTGTCCTTTTCCTCAGCTTTCCATCCTCAGTCGAATGGACAGACTGAGCGTACCAACCAAAACCTGGAGACATATCTAAGATGTTTTGTGTCTGAAAACCAAGAGTTGTGGTCATCATATTTACAGTTAGCTGAGTTTGCCATAAATAATCGTCGTCAGGAATCCACTGGCAAGTCACCATTTCTTGGTGCATATGGTTTTCATCCCCAATTCTGTACTTTCAAAGAGGGGGGGGTCTTCTGGGGTTCCAGAAGAGGAACGGTTTTCGTCATCTCTTTCATCGGTATGGCAGAAGGTGCAAGCTAACTTGAAAAATATGGGAGGTAAATACAAATGCATGGCTGATAAGAGACGGTCGCCAGGTCCGGACCTAGGAGTGAATGACTATGTGTGGTTGTCTACTACTCAGTTATACCCGGGGTCAGGAAGTCGCAGCGGTTGGCTGCGCGCTCTATGTAAGATAGGGCTGTTTCCTTATGGTAGCTTTCTGGGTTTGCTTTGCAACCCTTTTTGGCTCACTCAGGGATCCGTAGCTCCTTCTCCTCAGCTGTTGCTTGTCCAGCACTCCCAACCTCCTTATATTCCCCTCTCACACTTCTCTGGTTGCCAGATATAGAGCTTCCTGCCTGGACATCTATTCTGACCCTCTGGAGCTGTGTTGCTGCGTTCTCTGGTTGTTGGTCCAGAACGCTACCCTCCGGATCCCTGCTGGACCTTTGTGGTCTGCTGTGGTCGCCCACCTGGGTGTATGTGTTTATCTGTATTGTCTGTCCTCTCCCTGGTGTTTCCCTCTTAGTGTCAGTGGTGCGGACTAGCGATCCCACCGGCCCGTTCACTATCTAGGGCTCATTTTAGGGAAAGCCAGGGTTTAGGCACGTGATCGCTGCACGGGTGAGGAACCCGTCTAGGGACGTCAGGGCAGTCAGGTGCCAGCCGCAAGGTGAGTCAGGGGTCACCACCTTTCCCTCTCCCTTGGGCAGGGCTTTCCCTTTTCCCTCCCTGTGCGTGACGCCGGTTACACATATCATATTTTACACTGCTTGTTTCCACGGTTACAAACACCCTGCTATCCATCAGCAATGGTCTCGCTTGCACACAATAGGAAAAAGCAGTGGCCTCTCTAGTGGACGGGAATATGGGAGCTCAACTAGGCCAGTGTATTGTCCGATATTGTGCAAGCATGGCCACTGCTGCTGGAATGTAGGGTGGTAATCACTATAGAAATGAGCAATACATAGTGTTCTGGAAAAATGAATCAAGCTAGCAAATGTGGCAACTGAAAAAGTGACCATAAAATAGTAAATGCCTGTAATTAACTTTACACTGCATCAGGGCCGTCTTTAATATTGATTGGACCCTAGGCAAGAATTTACTTAGGTCCCCTGGATCCTCTTCCCCCGCACTTTGCTGTACTTGCTATACAGCAGCACTTACCTGTCACGTATCAAGCTACAAAAGTGGCAACTGACAAAGTGACCATAAAATAGTAAATGCCTGTAATTAACTTTACACTGCATAATAAGTGCTCTTTGCTAAAGTGAGGCAACCTAGATAAACACATATGTCATAAAATAATGATGTTGTCTTTACCCCTAGGAATACATTCTTCACTTGCACTGGGCTCAAGGAACTTAAGCATGTTTCTAGAAAGTTATTGACACAATCTTTACTTATAGAACTTATTCTCCTCTTTGATTAGCCTCCATTAATTAAACATATCCGTTTTACCTCTAAAGAGAGGGCCTGTCAAGTATATCAAGTGTATTTAAGGATAATAAAAATATATCTCAACAGCAGAGATAATTTTTAGTACTATAAATTTATTGGAAGAAACAAGCGCTGTCAATGTTCAGCTATAAAACCTTGATATTGTTCAAGGATTGAAATCATTGAAAAATATCGACTTATGAGCTACTTTCCTTAAATTATAAATAAAAAGGTTAAAGTTCACCTATATGAAAAAAAAAAGCATAGCCTCCTCACATGCCCCTATAGCTATCCTGTCCATCACCATTATAGGTGATATTTCTACCATTTAGGTAGAAAGAATCTTTTACCAATTTGCTTATAATTTAGGCAAAGTAGCAGAACAAACTCTATATTTCTGGATTATACACAATAAATTACATTTGACTTAAAACCTTGCTATTTCACTACCATAAGATTTTTCTAAGCATATGCCCCTATTTGCTTATCTATCTAAAAAGTAACAGCTATTGATCTATAGGAACTCATCCTTCAGTTGGACTGGGTCCCAGGAACTTAAAGCAGTTGTCTCACTTCTGCATCTGATATTTATTATTTAGACAAAGGAAATACTACTCCTAATATATTACAATAATTCTATTGGTTCCTTTGCTGGCTGCATTCATTTTCCTATCATATTATACACTGCTTGTTTCCACGGTTACAAACACCCTGCTATCCATCAGCAATGGTCTTGCTTGCACACTATAGGAAAAAGCAGTGGCCTTTCTAGTGGACGGGACTATGGGAGCTTAACTAGGCCAGTGTATTGTCCGATATTGTGCAAGCATGGCCACTGCTGCTAGATTGTAGGGTGGTCATAACTATGGAAATGAGCAATGCATAGTGTTCTGGAGAAATGAATCAAGCTAGCAAAAGTGGCAACTGAAAAAGTGACCATAAAATAGTAAATGCCTGTAATTAACTTTACACTGCATGATAAGTGCTCTTTGCTAAAGTGAGGCAACCTAGATAAACACATATGTCATAAGATAATGATGTTGTCTTTACCCCTAGGAATACATTCTTTACTTTCACTGGGCCCAAGGAACCTAAGCATGTTTCTAGAAAGTTATTGACACAATCTTTACTTATAGAACTTATTCTCCTCTTTGATTTAGCCTCCATTAATTAAACATATCCGTTTTACCTCTAAAGAGAAGGCCTTGTCAAGTATATCAAGTGTATTTAAAGATAATAAAAATATATCTCAAAAGCAGAGATCATTTTTAGTACTATAAATTTATTGGAAGAAACAAGCGCTGTCAATGTTCAGCTATAAAACCTTGATATTGTTCAAGGATTGAAGTCATTGAAAAATATCGACTTAAGAAGCTACTTTCCTTAAATTGTAAATAAAAAGGTTAAAGTTCACCTATATGAAAAAAAAAGCATAGCCTCCTCACACGCCCCTACAGCTATCCTGTCCATCACCATTATAGGTGATATTTCTACCATTTAGGTAGAAAGAATCTTTTACCAATTTGCTTATAATTTAGGCAAAGTAGCAAAACAAACTCTATATTTCTGGATTATACACAATAAATTGCATTTGACTTAAAACCTTGCTATTTCACTACCATAAGATTTTTCTAAGCATAACCCCATATTTGCTTTTCTCTCTACAAAGTAACAGCTAAAGATCTAGGAACTCATCCTTCAGTTGATCTGGGTCCCAAGAACTTAAAGCGGTTGTTTCACTTCTGCATCTGATATTTATTATTTAGATAAAGGCAATACTACAACTAATATATTACAATTAATTCTATTGAGGAACTTATCCTTCAGTTGGATTGGGTCTGAGGAATTTAAAACTTCTTCAACTGACATTTATCATGTACATAAAGTCTATATTAGTCATAATGTATTACTATTAATTATATTGCTTCCTTTGCTGGGTTAATTCATTTTCCCATCATATTTATACACTGCTTGTTTCCACAAGTACAAGCAGCCTTCTATCCATCAGCAGTGGTTTTGCTTGCACACTCTACGAAAAAGCAGTGGCCTCCTTATTGGACGAGACCATCGGAGCTAAACTAGGCCTGTGTTTTGTCTGATATTGTGCAATCATGTCCAATGCTGTTGGATTGTAGGGTGGTCATAATAATGGAAATGAGCAGTGTATAATGTGCTGGAAAAATGTATCAAGCTAGCAATAGTGGCAACTTAAAAAGTCACCATAAATTGTAAATGCCTTTTATTAACTTTACACTGCATGATAAATGCTCTTTGCTAAACTGAGACAACCCAGATAAACACATCTCTAACAAGATAATGTTATGGTCTTTACATATATGTATTTATAGCGTCTATGTAGCAATGCAATCCCTGGGTTTATAGCTTTAGATAATATAGCCATTCACTTACCATTAGATGTGTGTGGGGGGGGGGAGGATCTTTTCATTTTTGGGCAGTGCGATTGTGCAAGATGTGTTCCTTTCATTGACTGTTGTAACATATTTGGTTTCATCATATATAACTTACCTTTACCTACTTTACCTACATGACCACATGTTGCAAGGGCCTATAAACATATATAATCTATTGCAGTTCTCCCTTTTCTTTCATTTCCAAGGTTCATTGTAGAATAGGAGAAATATCATAGGTGCAGTGTGTGAGATAATTACCATACCTTATTGATATTGGCATCTTGATACCAGAGGACATGCTAATGGGTGCGAAGGTTGTTGAAGTCATAGCTGAAATTATTTATCAACAAAAATAGGAGTATGTAATCTATTGCTCTCTGTTATTAGAGATTTCCAGCTGAGGAGAGAGTGGCTGTGATAAGAGAATACAATTTCCTACTCCCCGTAAGTTGCTTTTATGACGAGCGACCGTCATGCTCCAGACTCGCAGCGCAGCTCCCATCCTAAACTTCCAGCATTGCCGAGATCGCATAGTATTATATTGATTTATAATGCTATGTATCCCTTACAGTTCTAAAATGTATTAGATAACACTGACATAATGCTGTTAGTGTATACAATACATTCCAGAACTGTAAGGGTTACATAGAATCATAAATCAATATAATACTTTACGACCCCTGCAGTGCTGGAAGATCAGGTAAATATTAAAGAGGTTGGGCAATTTTTGGTTAGTGTTGATCAATAGTGTTGATCGCGAATATTCTAATTGCTAATTTTTATCGTGAATATTGGCACTTCGAGAATTCGCGAATATCTAGAATATATTGCTATATCTTCATAATCGCAAATATTCTAGATTTTTTTTTATCAGTACTCATGATCCCTCACTTCTTCTTGCTTGTGGGCCAATGAGAAGGCTGCGGATTTTTGTATCGCAAATTTTTATCGCAAATTTTCCGATTGACGATTTTCGAAATCAAGAAAATAATGATTGGAGATCGCGAATTTGTGAATATATGACGAATATTCGTCCAAATATTCACAAAATATCGCAAATTCAAATATTGCCCCTGCCACTCATCACTGTTGATCAATTTGTTTGTAAGACGATTAAATTGCACTTACTAATATAGCCTTTATGAAATATAGAAAATGATGCAGAATTTCAACAATGTATCTTCCCATGTTTGTCAAGTCTTTTGTGCTGTCCACACATAGGTGCTGTTCATAAGATGGCCACTAATGGAGGATCATGTAACCAGACAAATCATCTGTGTGTGATGTATCCTCCATTCAAATCCATTGCACCTTTGATATTCTCTTGTTCTGTTGGGAGTTTAGTGCAGATGCAGTGTATTTGAACCTGAGGAGACATCAAACATAGATAATTTGCCTGGTCACATGACCCTCCATCAGCAGCCATCTTATGGACGGAACCACTGTGTGGACAGCACAAAAGACTGTGTAAACAAGGGGGCATAGCTTCTGAAATATAGAAAATGGTACAGAATTTCAACAAAGGCTATATTAGTAAGTGCCACATAGTCATCTCATATACACATTGATCAACAGTAGCCAGAAAGTGGCAAACCCTTTTAAGGCTACTTTCACATGGCTGTGTGGAGCCTATGAAATGCTGTCCGTAGCTATGGTCCCATTTGCCAGACCAGCCATGGCTCATGGGAGCTGAACTTATTGCTGCATAGTCACCTATGCCCAGCTGCGAATAGCCCCATAATTAAATGATGCTGTCAGCATAGGACAGTAGACCCACAGTTAGGCTGGGACTCACAGCATCATAGATCACTACAATGCAGTGAGTTCAGATCACATGAACCACAGCTGGTCCAGGAAATGTGGCCATCACAGGGACCGCATTTCACAAACTATAAACAGTAAAACACACTGGGAGTCGATTATCAAAGACTGGTACTTTACACCAGTCCTTGATACCCCTTAAGCTTTCAGAGGTTGCGTGTAACTTATGACGAGGCGCATGCCTCCTTATAAATTAGGTGCAAGCTCCAGCATTCCGTCCTCCTAAAGAGAAATATACTCCAGCCCCTTGACTGGAGTAGATTTCAATAATTTACGCCGGGAAACAGGTGAAAATCTTGGTGAATTTGCCATGGCTGATGGCCCTGGGCCCTGCCACAGTTCATTATATCCGCCATAGACAGATACTGCCTTTCCCCGCCAGAGCGTAAGCACTGTATTTTGTCCAGCTGAATCCCAGCACTAATGCCAGAATCAGGCTGGGCTCCATTATATTCAATGGGGCACCCAGGTCCTATTATAGTCAATGGGCCCTATTGGTGCTCCGATTCTTTCTGGCTAATGCTGGATATATTGAACTCCTCCAGGCTGTTCCTCAGCCAACACAACCTGCCAGAAGATGTTAACACCAGTGTGAAAATATCCTTAGACAGGGCTGAGATCTCTCATACAGCTGCTCAGAGGGCACTTTGACACTGTATGTCAATCTCCCAGCAGTAACTTTTCCTGAAGAACTGAATGGCTGAAAGTCCAGCTTTCTACCAATCAACAAAAGGAAAGCGGTGATTGCACCCAGTCTGGTACAGGAAGGCACCATAGGCATGAGTGAAAAGGGAAGGCTTCCTGCTCACAGTCATTTCAAGCCTTGTGTCAGTAAATGAAGATCATATAAGCTAAAAAAGAAGGACCCTGGGGCATATTTACTATAGTGTATGTGCCGGTTTTCATGAGTAAAAAAACCTGATTCCAGTTTTTCTTATTTTTTAAGAATCATTTACTGATTTTGCTCCTGTTTTGCAGGTATTTTTAGTTATAAGACAAATTCAACAGTTTTCAAACTTTTGCCTTTTTTGTACCTGAATTAGATGCATAAACAGTCTTATTTCTACTCCACTCCTGACCAGTCTTATTTTTCTAGTCTGTTTTGAGGGGGAGCTTTTTTTTCCATACACAAACCACTAAACAAGTAAAATTGAACCTGCCTTACAAGAAAACAACCACTAGATGTCAGACAAAAAACAAAAATCGAAAAAATGTATTTATTTAGGGATAATAAATGAGACGCAAATTAAATATAGGACAAACACCAAATCCTGATGTTACATGGAAGTCTATAGGAAATATTAAATACAGCAAATACATTTTTTTTAACACTTGAAAACCCACTGAGGAAGAAGTAGTGACTACTTCGAAACGCGTCTGGGAAAGCTGAGAAACATTCGCTCGCAAAACTCCTTGGAGCATGCGATCTATATGAAAATTTCAATAAGGACTTCGACATCTAAATGTCCTCTGTAGAGATCATATTTATGACACTTGGAGTATACAGCATAACAGCTGCGGACTGATACAACGCCCAGATTAACTCCATTGCGAAATAGAAACCATCGAAAATTCGTAAAATCCCCAAAAAATAATTTGCATCCGACAAACGATTTGAATTACACCAAGAGCACAGAGCACTTACATGTGGGACACCACAGGAACAAGAGCCAGTTCGAAACAGTGAGTAGTCATCTAACAAACTACATTATATGTCGGAACACTACAGAGAGACTATCTTTGCGCTGTAATACCACTACATGCGCTGTTTTACAATCTCATGCGTTTTATACCATGCACTTTTTTTCATCTCTTTTTTCATTATTTTAAGATTGAGTAAAAACCACAACACACTGAAAGCTATCTCAGGAGGACACTAACAGTTAATACTTGGACTTACAATCCCATATTTTTAGAGAGCCTTTTTATGTATCAATGTATTGCAATTTTTTTGAATCATATGATATAAATGTTATTAAATAGTGTTTACCTTATTTTATAGTTGCCTCACATTACTCCCATTGTAAGAGTGCCGGTCGTACCTTCTTTTTAACACTTGAAAACCACCTACCGTATTTTTCGCCCTATAAGACGCACTCCCCCCCCCCCAAAAAAAAAGTGTCAAAATGGCAGTGCGTAATATGGGGTGAATGCTGCAATTTATACTGATACATCGCCACCGCGATGCTGCACAGCACAGCCAGCGGGTGTATCAGCGGGGAGGGAGGAGGGGCTGGGGGCCGGCATCTGGTTTTGTAATAGCACCGTGCCTCGCTCACTATAGTAATCTTATCTAACCTGTAGGCATTTTTAAACTATAGAAATCATGTGCAATCCAGCCTGTAGTACTTACTACAATCTTCCGTAGCAGGCAGGTGGTCGGGCGGGCGGTAGTGTAACTCAATACGTCACGCGCCTGCTCCTCCCACTAAAGCAGGTGGCGCAGGCGCGTGATGTAGTGAGTTACGCTGCCGCCCGCCTGGCCTCCTCCCTGCTACAGAAGATTGTAGTAAGTACTACAGGCTAGATTGCACATGATTTCTATAGTTTAACATTGCCTACAGGTTAGATATGATTACTACAGTGAGCGGGCCCAGTGTAATAGAATACAGTGACTGTACCAGGCCCCACTGCCATTACAAAACCAGATGCTGATCCCCACCCCCTGTATTGGGGGTCATTAACTACACAGAGACACTGTTATGGGGGGATCTGTGAATGACACATAGCATAAGATGCTATATACAGTATGTGTCATCCACAGATCCCCCCATAGCAGTGTTATGCCATCCACAGATGCCCCCATAACAGTGCCATCCACAGATGTCCCCATAACAGTTACATCCACAGATGCCCCATAACAGTGTCATCCACAGATCCCCCATAATAATGTCATCCACAGATCCCCCATAATAATGTCATCCACAGATCCCCATTAGTTCAAAACCCACCAAAAGCACATTTATTATTTTTGTTTTTTTACTTAGTCTTCAGATGTTTTTGTCCCATATACAGCCATAATTTTTGCCAAAAAAAAACACATGCAAGTGTCGGTTTCATTTTTAATTGTGCTTGCTATTTTGACATGTTTTTCTTTGTTGCCAATACTCCTCTCTACAGAGAAAGTGACATATGTAGCAGGACATTCATGTCGCACCAATGTTGCACAACATTTATTGGAATGATAGCCTATGGTGTGACAGTAACAAAAATATAAATTTTCCCACGAAAATTCAACTGTCACACGATTTTTGTGTGACTGTTGTGTTGCAGTTGCAGCATGTCACATGCCTCAGTGCAATTCCATAGACTATAATTACAATAAATGTTGCACAACATTGGTGTGACATGAATGTCGCATGACACATTTTGCAATGTAGTTGTACCCTTTTTCTTGCATGCCACATGTCGTTGTGTAGCTCTAGCCCTACATTGGGGCATATGCTGTCCTATATGAAAATGTAAGACATATTAAAAAAAAAAAGAAGCAAAATGCTCAAACATACTATTTAAAAAATGGCACAACTACAACAAAAAAAACTGCAATAGTCAGGCTGAATTCACATCACTATTTAGCTTTCCGTTCTTCTGATCTGTCAGAAGGACAGAAAAAAAAAACATCCATTATTTTGAGTGTCAGTTATGGTCAGTTAACATGAGTATAATTTTACTTTCAGCCACCATTTTAAGAAAAATGTATTTGTTACCATGAAGCGCACGGAAATTCGGCTTTGTGACAAAATCCGATTTTTCCTGAATTCGTATCGAAGTCTACTTAGGATACTTCGATTTGCTCAGCACTAGTCACTAACAAAGCAAAAGTTCACAAAACGTCACTATAAACCTATGTGTGATTGATCCTTACCTGCTACTTCAGCCAGAGCCTGGGATGACTAATTGACATTCTTACAGAGATGGTGAAAATGCTGATCTTCTCTAAGAAATAAAAGACATGTCTGATCGCATGAGGACTGGCCCACTCAAATGAGTTGCAGAAGGTGCTACTGTATGAACAAGACACATTACATGCCTTAACATTCCATCAGCTGTGATGTCATAAGGAGGTAGAAGCCTAGCAATGCATCCTAGAGGAATTCATTATTTTCAGTGCGCAGAAAAGTTTTAGTTTTAAATTCTGAAATAAATATGGATTTTGAGGCAACTCAGTTAGGAACAAAAGATAAGAACAAAAATAACAAGGCGTTAGGGTGATTTACCAGAATCACTGCTCTTGTGGTTATGTAAATATTTCTAAGTATCTGAAAAGCCTATCCTGGACCAGTTGTGAATTTCTTATGTATGCCTTAACCACCTCCGGACCGCCGAACGCAGCGACGCGTCCTGGAGGCGGTCGATTCATTCCTCCTGACGCATAAACGCGTCTCTCGCGAGACGCGAGATTTCCTGTGAACGCGAGCACACAGGCGTGCGCGTTCACAGGATCGGAAGGTAAGCGAGGTGGATCTCCAGCCTGCCAGCGGCGATCGTTCGCTGGCAGGCTGGAGATGCGATTTTTTTTTAACCCCTAACAGGTATATTAGACGCTGTTTTGATAACAGCGTCTAATATACTGCTACCTGGTCCTCTGGTGGTCCCTTTTGCTTGGATCGACCACCAGAGGACACAGGCAGCTCAGTAATAAGTAGCACCAAAACCACTACACTACACCCCACCCGTCACTTATTAACCCTTATTAACCCCTGATGACCCCATATAGAATCCCTGATCAACCCCTGTCATTGATCACCCCCCTGTCATTGATCACCCCCTTGTAGGCTCCATTCAGACGTCCGTATGATTTTTACGGATCACTGATACATGGATCGGATCAGCAAAACACATTCGGACGTCTGAATGGAGCCTTACAGGGGGGTGATCAATGACGGGGGTGATCACCCCATATAGACTCCCTGATCACCCCCTGTCATTGATCAACCCCCTGTCATTGATACCCCCCTGTAGGCTCCATTCAGACGTCCGTATGATTTTTACGGATCCACTGATCCATGGATCGGATCCGCAAAACACATACGGACGTCTGAATGGAGCCTTACAGGGGGGTGATCAATGACGGGGGTGATCACCCCATATAGACTCCCTGATCACCCCCCTGTCATTGATCTCCCCCTGTAAGGCTCCATTCAGACGTCCGTATGATTTTTACGGATCCACTGATACATGGATCGGATCCGCAAAACACATACGGACATCTGAATGGAGCCTTACAGGGGGGTGATCAATGACAGGGGGGTGATTACCCCATATAGACTCCCTGATCACCCCCCTGTCATTGATCACCCCCCTGATATTGATCACCCCCCTGTAAGGCTCCATTCAGAGTCGTATGATTTTTACGGATCCACTGATACATGGATCGGATCAGCAAAACACATACGGACGTCTGAATGGAGCCTTACAGGGGGGTGATCAATGACGGGGGTGATCACCCCATATAGACTCCTGATCACCCCCTGTCATTGATCAACCCCTGTCATTGATCACCCCCTGTAAGGCTCATTCAGACGTCCGTATGATTTTTACGGATCCATGATCCATGGATCGGATCCGCAAAACACATACGGACGTCTGAATGGAGCCTTACAGGGGGGTGATCAATGACGGGGGTGATCACCCATATAGACTCCCTGATCACCCCCTGTCATTGATCACCCCCTGTAAGGCTCCATTCAGACGTCCGTATGATTTTTACGGATCCACGGATACATGGATCGGATCCGCAAACACATACGGACATCTGAATGGAGCCTTACAGGGGGGTGATCAATGACGGGGGGTGATTACCCCATATAGACTCCCTGATCACCCCCTGTCATTGATCACCCCCTGATATTGATCACCCCCTGTAAGGCTCCATTCAGACGTCCGTATGTTTTTTACGGATCACTGATACATGGATCGGATCCGGAAAACACGTACGGACATCTGAATGGAGCCTTACAGGGGGGTGATCAATGACGGGGGTGATCACCCCATATAGACTCCTGAAAAAATGTAGCAGCACTACAAAAATTGAATACTGTTCCTTACTGTGGTGGTGCCCGCTGTGTCAGAAGCCAGTCTTATCCTTCCCAGATCCAGATGCAATTGTGACAAAACTGCAGCACTCTCCAGCCTTAGTTCTTTCAATCCTTTATTCACCAGTACAAATAATGCGACGTTTCGATCTTGTGATCTTTCTCAAGCAATCATTGCTTGAGAAAGATCACATAGATCGAACGTCGCATTATTTGTACTGGTGAATAAAGGATTGAAAGAACTAGGCTGGAGGTGCTGCAGTTTTGTCACAATTGCACCCATATAGATCCCTGATCACCCCCCTGTCATTGATCACCCCCCCTGTAAGGCTCCATTCAGACGTCCGTATGATTTTTACGGATCCACTGATACATGGATCGGATCCGCAAAACAAAACATACGGACGTCTGAATGGAGCCTTACAGGGGGGTGATCAATGACGGGGGTGATCACCCATATAGACTCCCTGATCACCCCCCTGTCATTGATCACCCCCTGTTAGGCTCCATTCAGACGTCCGTTGTTTTTTACGGATCCACGGATACATGGATCGGATCCGCAAAACACGTTACGGACATCTGAATGGAGCCTTACAGGGGGGTGATCAATGACAGGGGGTGATCACCTATATAGACTCCTTGATCACCCCCCTGTATTGATCACCCCTGTAAGGCTCCATTCAGATGTCCATATGTGTTTTCGGATCGATCCAGTATCCGTGGATCCGTAAAAAACATAGGACGTCTGAATGGAGCCTTACAGGGGGTGATCAATGACGGGGGTGATCACCCATATAGACTCCTGATCACCCCCCTGTAAGGCTCCATTCAGAATTTTTTTTGGCCCAAGTTAGCGGAAATTATTATTATTTTTTTTCTTACAAAGTCTCATATTCCACTAACTTGTGTCAAAAAATAAAATACTACATGAACTCACCATATCCCTCAAGGAATCCAAATGCGTGAATTTTTTTTTGACATTTATATTCCAGACTTCTTCTCACGCTTTAGGGCCCCTAAAATGCTAGGGCAGTATAAATACCCCACATGTGACCCCATTTCGGAAAGTAGACACCCCAAGGTATTCGCTGAGGGGCATATTGAGTCCATGAAAGATTGAAATTTTTGTCCCAAGTTAGCGGAAAGGGAGACTTTGAGAAAAAACGAAAAAAAAAATCAATTTCCGCTAATTTGTGGCAAAAAAATAAATATTTCTATGAACTCGCCATGCCCCTCATTGAATACCTTGGGGTGTCTTCTTTCCAAAATGGGGTCACATGTGGGGTATTTATACTGCCCTGGCATTTTAGGGGCCCTAAAGCGTGAGAAGAAGTCTGGGATCCAAATGTCTAAAAATACCCTCCTAAAAGGAATGTGGGCCCCTTTGCGCATCTAGGCTGCAAAAAAGTGTCACACGCAAAGGGGCCCACATTCCAAAGAGCACCTTTCGGATTTCACCAGCCATTTTTTACAGATTTTGATTTCAAACTACTTTGCACGCATTTGGGCCCCTAAAATGCCAGGGCAGTATAAGTACCCCACAAGTGACCCCATTTTGGAAAGAAGACACCCCAAGGTATTTCGTGATGGGCATAGTGAGTTCATGGAAGTTTTTATTTTTTGTCACAAGTTAGTGGAATATGAGACTTTGTAAGAAAAAAAAAAAAATCATCATTTTCCGCTAACTTGTGACAAAAAATAAAAAATTCTAGGAACTCGCCATGCCCCTCACGGAATACCTTGGGGTGTCTTCTTTCCAAAATGGGGTCACTTGTGGGGTAGTTATACTGCCCTGGCATTCTAGGGGCCCTAATGTGTGGTAAGTAGTTTGAAATCAAAATGTGTGAAAAATGACCTGTGAATTCCTAAAGATGCTCTTTGAAATGTGGGCCCCTTTGCCCACCTAGGCTGCAAAAAAGTGTCACACATGTGGTATTGCCGTACTCAGGAGAAGTTGGGCAATGTGTTTTGGGGTGTCATTTTACATATACCCTTGCTGGGTGAGATAAATATCTTGGTCAAATGCCAACTTTGTTTAAAAAAATGGGAAAAGTTGTCTTTTGCCAAGATATTTCTCTCACCCAGCATGGGTATATGTAAAATGACACCCCAAAACACATTGCCCAACTTCTCCTGAGTACGGCAATACCAGATGTGTGACACTTTTTTGCAGCCTAGGTGGGCAAAGGGGCCCACATTCCAAAGAGCACCTTTCGGATTTCACCGGCCTTTTTTACAGATTTTGATTTCAAACTACTTCGCACGCATTTGTGCCCCTAAAATGCCAGGGCAGTATAACTACCCCACAAGTGACCCCATTTTGGAAAGAAGACACCCCAAGGTATTCAATGAGGGGCATAGTGAGTTCATGTGAGATTTTATTTTTTGACACAAGTTAGTGGAATATGAGACTTTGTAAGAAAAAAAAAAAAAAAATTCCGCTAACTTGGGTCAAAAAATAAAATCTCACATGAACTCACCATGCCCCTCACGGAATACCTTGGGGTGTCTTCTTTCCAAAATGGGGTCACATGTGGGGTATTTATACTGCCCTGGCATTCTAGGGGCCCTAATGTGTGGTAAGTAGTTTGAAATCAAAATGTGTGAAAAATGACCTGTGAATTCCTAAAGGTGCTCTTTGGAATGTGGGCCCCTTTGCCCACCTAGGCTGCAAAAAAGTGTCACACATCTGGTATTGCCGTACTCAGGAGAAGTTGGGCAATGTGTTTTGGGGTGTCATTTTACATATACCCATGCTGGGTGAGATAAATATCTTGGTCAAATGCCAACTTTGTATAAAAAAAATTGGAAAAGTTGTCTTTTGCCAAGATATTTCTCTCACCCAGCATGGGTATATGTAAAATGAGACCCCAAAACACATTGCCCAACCTCTCCTGAGTACGGCAATACCAGATGTGTGACACTTTTTTGCAGCCTAGGTGGGCAAAGGGGCCCACATTCCAAAGAGCACCTTTCGGATTTCACCGGCCATTTTTTACAGATTTTGATTTCAAACTACTTTGCACGCATTTGTGCCCCTAAAATGCCAGGGCAGTTTAACTACCCCACAAGTGACCCCATTTTGGAAAGAAGACACCCCAAGGTATTTCTTGATGGGCATAGTGAGTTCATGGAAGTTTTTATTTTTTGTCACAAGTTAGTGGAATATGAGACTTTGTAA
Source organism: Bufo bufo (assembly GCF_905171765.1). Lineage (NCBI taxonomy): Eukaryota > Metazoa > Chordata > Amphibia > Anura > Bufonidae > Bufo > Bufo bufo. The sequence goes on along the minus strand of NC_053395.1, from coordinate 146,323,282 downwards.
GAAAAAAGAAAAAAGAAAAAAAAAATCATCATTTTCCAGTAACTTGTGACAAAAAATAAAAAGTTCTATGAACTCACTATGCCCATCAGCGAATACCTTAGGGTGTCTACTTTCCGAAATGGGGTCATTTGGGGGTGTTTGTACTGTCTGGGAATTGTAGAACCCCAGAAAACATGACAGGTGCTCAGAAAGTCAGAGCTGCTTCAAAAAGCGGAAATTCACATTTTTGTACCATAGTTTTTAAACGCTATAACATTTACCCAAACCATTTTTTTTTTTACCCAAACATTTTTTTTTTTATCAAAGACATGTAGAACAATAAATTTAGAGAAAAATTTATATATGGATGTCGTTTTTTTTGCAAAATTTTACAACTGAAAGTAAAAAATGTCATTTTTTTTGCAAAAAAACTTTAAATTTCGATTAATAACAAAAAAAGTAAAAATGTCAGCAGCAATGAAATACCACCAAATGAAAGCTCTATTAGTGAGAAGAAAAGGAGGTAAAATTCATTTGGGTGGTAAGTTGCATGACCGAGCAATAAACGGTGAAAGTAGTGTAGGTCAGAAGTGTAAAAAGTGGCCTGGTCTTTCAGGGTGTTTAAGGTAGGGGAGCTGAGGTGGTTAAAGGGAATGTGTCATCAGAAAATGGCCTGCTCTTTAAATCAGGTTTTTATGTTTAACATATTTTTGAAGAATTTTTGATTATGTTAGTTTTAATTTTCCATTTTAATATCTATAATAAAACACAAACAATAAAATACTGCACTTTTCGCACTGATCACTAAAGATAAGAATAGGCACCACTTTTTGATTTGTACAAATCACTTTATGGCAGCTAACTTTTTTTTCAGGCTTGAAAAAAAAACTTGATTTTATATAGGTTTTGAAAGGCCAAGATGGGAATAATCTCAGTAAGTCCTGGCTGGGGTTTGCCAGAATAACAGAAAGCATAGCACATTGTAGCACAGCAAAAGTGACCAAAACGCCAATAAAACCTATGTGTGAAACGACACTCAAGCAAAATTAACACAGAATTGGATTCCTTACCTGCTACTTCAGGGTCAGATTTTCTTACAGAGCCTGGGATAATATTTGACCTCTTCAGTACTTTCTCCATGTCTGTGTCTTCTCTAAGAACTAAAAGGAGATGTCTGATTGCATGAAGACTGGCCTTCTCAAATGAGTTGCTGCAGCAGGTGCTACTGTATGAACAAGACACATCACAAGGCCTTAACATTCCATCAGTTGTGATGTCATCAACTGAAGAGAGAAGCCTAGGAGAGGCAAAGTAATATATCCTAGGGAAACTCACTATTTACAGAGTTCTGTAAACGTCATTATGTTTTTATTCTGAAATAAATACAGATTTTAATACACATCTCTGGTTATGTTAATATTAAAAAATATATATAATTTTCATTCTTTTTTTATGCGAAAAATAGCTCTAAAACAATGTTCCCTTTACTTATAGGACTTGTCTCACTTCAGCAAATTGTATTTATCATGTAGATAAAAATAATACAAGGCACTTACTAATGTAGCGTGATTGTCCATATTGCTTCCTTTGCTGGCTGGATTCATTTTTTTCATCACATTATACACCGCTCGTTTCTATAGTTATGACCACCCTACAATCCAGCAGCACTGATCACTACCCCTACACATAAAAAAAAAAGAATGACAGTTACTTTTTAAATACTATATATTTAAAATATATTTATTTTAAGTATCTAAAGGGTTTATCTTGGACCAGCAGCCAATAAACGTGCAGGTAAGTACTGCCCTCATTGTAATGCCAGTAGCCATGTTGGCTACTGGCATTACAGTGATTGGCTGGCCGGAATGCGTCATTGGGTGCTATATAGCACCCGATGACGCATGTTCGGTTCATTCGTAGTCAGGGAGAGCTGAGCATAGGAAGGGACAGAGAGTGTAGGGAGTGTAATTGAATATTATTTTTGTACAAAAAAGTTTCAGAGACCCAAAAGTCCTTTTAAGGACTATTGTATGTGACAACAGCAATATATATTTTTAGTGCATCCTGAGCTAAATGTCGTGTAATAGCCAGCTACAGACAGTTAAATTATCCGTGCCACATCTCCTGTTTAAAGTGTGCGCATCCCTAAAATATCAGTGACACCCAGTAAGACTTTTTCCGTAGACAGTGTCCGTTGCGAACAGTTAAACTACCCGCAAAACATCTCCTGTTTATAGTGTGCGCATCCCTAAAATATCAGTGACATCCAGTGTACTTTTTCAATAGACGGTCTCCGCTTCTGACAGTGACCTTACCAGGGCCACATCTGCTGTGTAACGTGTGCGCTTCTAAAATTTATCTGTGACATACAATTCAATTTTTCCGTAGACAGTGTCTGCTTCTGAGTGACCTTACCAAGGCCACAACTGCTGTGTAACGTGTGCGCTTCAAAAAAAATTATGTTACATAAAATTTTATTTTTTTCATAGACGGTGTCCACTTCTGACAGTGACCTTACCAGGGCCACATCTGCTGTGTAACGTGTGCGCTTCTAACATTTTTCAGTGACATACACTGTACTTTGTCAGCTTTGCAACCATACTCCCCTCCGGAATACAAAGACTTTGGTTTTCCGGAAGCAGCTCAGCGGGTCATGGGAATAACGCCACCAGATCGGCGGTCGTCATCGATTATGGTCGGAACAGAAAGTCATATGCACCTCAAAATAGTACCAATCAAACTGTCATCTTATCCCGCAAAAATGATACCCTACCTAAGACAATAGCCTAAAAAATAAAAAAAAATGTGGCTCTTAGACTATGGAGACACTAAAACATGATTTTGTTTTTGTTTAAAAAAAGATATTATTGTGTAAAACTTAAATAAATAAAAAAGTATACATATTAGGTATTGCCACGTCCATAACGACCTGCTCTATAAAAATATCACATGATCTAAACCCTCAGGTGAACGCCATAATAAACAACTGGCAAAAAAGCAATTTTTGTCACCTCGCATCACAAAAAGTGTAATACCAAGCGATCAAAAAGTCTTATGTACGCCAAAATGGTTTGATAACCGACATCTCATGCCGCAAAAAATTAACCCCTACCTAAGACAATCGCCCAAAAAAATAAAAAAAAATAGGGCTCTCAGAAAATGGCAACACAAAAACAAGATTTTATTCTGTTCAAAAATGATTTCACCGTGTAAAACCAAAATAAAAATTATATACATATTAGGTATCGCCACGTACATAACAACCTGCTCTATAAAAATTTCCCATTATATGCCCCCTCAGGTGAATGCTGTAAAAAAACTTTCAAAAAAACTATGCTAAAACATTTTTATCACCTTGCCTCACAAAAAGTTTAATACCAAACGATCAAAAAGTCTTATGTACCCCAAAATGGTACCAATCAAACCGTCACCTCATCTGGCAAAAAATGAGCCCCCACATAAGACAATCACTAAAAAAATAAAAACCAATGGCACCCGCAAATCTATCCATCAAAATCTGCGCTGCAAAAGCCATATGGCGCTCCTTCCTTTCTGAGTCCTGCCATGTGCCCCCACAGCAGTTCACCACCACATATGGAATGTTGCCGTATTCAGGACAAAATGGCTAACAAATTATGGGGTGCTTTTTCTCTTGTTACCCCTTGTTAAAATGAAAAATTTGGGGCTAAACCAACATTTTATTGGAAGAAATTAAACTTTTCATTTTTATAGCCAAGTAGTTCCAAATTCCTAAAACGCTTAGGAGGTCAAAGTGCTTAGTACCCCCCCTTAATATATTCTTTCGGTGGTGTAGTTTCCAAAATGGGGTCACTTTTTGAGGGTTTCCACTGTAAGGCTACGTCAGGGTCAGAAGAGACCCTGACGTAGCCTTACAGTGGAAACCCTCAAAAAGTGAACCCATTTTGGAAACTACACCTCCTAAAGAATATATTAAGGGGGGTACTTACAATACAAAATGGTTCCTAAAAACCATTTTAGCAAAATCTGCCTCCAAAATCCATATGGCGCTCCTTTCCTTCTGACCACTGCCACGTGCCCATAGAGCAATTTACCGCCACATATGTGGTATTTCTGTGAACTGCAGAATCAGCGTAATGTATATTGAGGTTTATTTTGCTGTTAACCCTTGCTGTGTTGCAAGAAAAAATTGATTAACATCTACCAAAAAAGTGAAATTTTGAAACTTCACCTCCATATTCCTTTAATTCTTGTGGAACACCTCAAGGGTTACCAAAGTTTGTAACATCAGTTTTGAATATTTGAGGGGTGTAGTTTCTAAAATGGGTGATTTCTATTATGTAAGCCCCTGATAATCACTTTATAACTGAATTGGTGCTCAAAAAAATTGTTTTGGAAATTTTGTTGAAAAATCAGAAAAATTGCTTCTAAACTTCTAAGCCTTCTAATGTCCTAAAAAAATTAAATGACATACAGATGTGTCATCGCTACCGCTCCCTTATTTTGCAATTCGTTACTAACTAAACGCAATTTTATCTCCTCCAGTCTATCAATACACACCAATGCCAGTAGATGGCGGTGTTGAGTTAAAGTTAATATCACTATCCGGCTCCTGATACAGCCCGTAGTCATCCCGACACTATACAGGAGCCGGGCGATGGCACCTCAACATTAAATCATTTTAAAAAAAATGGTCCTGTACCCCACTGCACCCGACTGTACTGTCCTGTGCCCCACTGCACCCAACTGTACTGTCCTGTGCCCCACTGCACCCGACTGTACTGTCCTGTGCCCCACTGCATCTTCTACAGTGCAGCAACACTTCAGCCAGTAAGCCAATAAAATAGTAACAGAGGACAGTGGGGCGTTCTCACAAAAACCTTTGTTCAATTCTATTTAATAAATATCAAAAAATCGCAGCATACCGGTATGATAACTCATAAGAAAATTTGCTCGATTCAATGCATATGGAAGATTCAGCCAATGATATGAGAGTTCCCACGGTCATGTGAACCAATCACCGTCAAGTTCCCACGCTATTAAGGTTAATTGGTTATGGCAGGTCGTCAAAATATGCGATTTTTTTATATTTATTAAATAGAACTGAACCAAGGTTTTTGTGAGAACACACTCCGATATCGCCGCTGTTAACAAGCCGGTATCAGAAAAATGTGGGCTGGATCGGGTCATATCTCATGTCCATAGCAAAACCTGTATATGGAGTACCCTTTTTAAAAAAAGGGGTTACTCCATCTTTCATTGCGGCATTTTATTACATTTATGTGGTTGGTGGGCGTTTTCCATATATATACAGTACAGACCAAAATTTTGGACACACCTTCTCATTCAAAGAGTTTTCTTTATTTTCATGACTATGAAAATTGTAGATTCACACTGAAGGCATCAAAACTATGAATTAACACATGTGGAATTATATACATAACAAACAAGTGTGAAACAACTGAAAATATGTCATATTCTAGGTTCTTCAAAGTAGCCACCTTTTGCTTTGATTACTGCTTTGCACACTCTTGGCATTCTCTTGATGAGCTTCAAGAGGTAGTCCCCTGAAATGGTTTTCACTTCACAGGTGTGCCCTGTCAGGTTTAATAAGTGGGATTTCTTGCCTTATAAATGGGGTTGGGACCATCAGTTGCGTTGAGGAGAAGTCAGGTGGATACACAGCTGATAGTCCTACTGAATAGACTGTTAGAATTTGTATTATGGCAAGAAAAAAGCAGCTAAGTAAAGAAAAACGAGTGGCCATCATTACTTTAAGAAATGAAGGTCAGTCAGTCAGCCGAAAAATTGGGAAAACTTTGAAAGTAAGGACTATTTGACCATGAAGGAGAGTGATGGGGTGCTGCGCCAGATGACCTGGCCTCCACAGTCACCGGACCTGAACCCAATCGAGATGGTTTGGGGTGAGCTGGACCGCAGAGTGAAGGCAAAAGGGCCAACAAGTGCTAAGCATCTCTGGGAACTCCTTCAAGACTGTTGGAAGACCATTTCAGGGGACTACCTCTTGAAGCTCATCAAGAGAATGCCAAGAGTGTGCAAAGCAGTAATCAAAGCAAAAGGTGGCTACTTTGAAGAACCTAGAATATGACATATTTTCAGTTGTTTCACACTTGTTTGTTATGTATATAATTCCACATGTGTTAATTCATAGTTTTGATGCCTTCATAGTCATGAAAATAAAGAAAACTCTTTGAATGAGAAGGTGTGTCCAAACTTTTGGTCTGTACTGTATGTATATATATATATATATATACATACACTCACCTAAAGAATTATTAGGAACACCATACTAATACGGTGTTGGACCCCCTTTTGCCTTCAGAACTGCCTTAATTCTACGTGGCATTGATTCAACAAGGTGCTGATAGCATTCTTTAGATATGTTGGCCCATATTGATAGGATAGCATCTTGCAGTTGATGGAGATTTGAGGGATGCACATCCAGGGCATGAAGCTCCCGTTCCACCACATCCCAAAGATGCTCTATTGGGTTGAGATCTGGTGACTGTGGGGGACATTTTAGTACAGTGAACTCATTGTCATGTTCAAGAAGCCAATTTGAAATGATTCGAGCTTTGTAACATGGTGCATTATCCTGCTGGAAGTAGCCATCAGAGGATGGGTACATGGTGGTCATGAAGGGATGGACATGGTCAGAAACAATGCTCAGGTAGCCCGTGGCATTTAAACGATGCCCAATTGGCACTAGGGGGCCTACAGTGTGCCCAGTAAACATCCCCTACACCATTACACCACCACCAGCAGCCTGCACAGTGGTAACAAGGCATGATGGATACATGTTCTCATTCTGTTTACGCCAAATTCGGACTCTACCATTTGAATGTCTCAACAGAAATCGAGACTCATCAGACTAGGCAACATTTTTCCAGTCTTCAACAGTCCAATTTTGGTAAGCTCGTGCAAATTGTAGCCTCTTTTTCCTATTTGTAGTGGAGATGAGTGGTACCCGGTGGGGTCTTCTGCTGTTGTAGCCCATCCGCCTCAAGGTTGTGCGTGTTGTGGCTTCACAAATGCTTTGCTGCATACCTCGGTTGTAACGAGTGGTTATTTCAGTCAACGTTGCTCTTCTATCAGCTTGAATCAGTCGGCCTATTCTCTTCTGACCTCTAGCATCCACAAGGCATTTTTGCCCACAGGACTGCCGCATACTGGATGTTTTTCCCTTTTCACACTATTCTTTGTAAACCCTAGAAATGGTTGTGCGTGAAAATCCCAGTAACTGAGCAGATTGTGAAATACTCAGACCGGCCCGTCTGGCACCAACAACCATGCCATGCTCAAAATTGCTTAAATCATCTTTCTTTCCCATTCTGACATTCAGTTTGGAGTTCAGGAGATTGTCTTGACCAGGAGCACACCCTAAATGCATTGAAGCAACTGCCATGTGATTGGTTGACTAGATAATTGCATTAATGAGAAATAGAACAGGTGTTCCTAATAATTCTTTAGGTGAGTGTATATATATATATATATATATATATCTTGTATTAGCATTTTCCCCTGTCCCCTTATTTATTTTAGGGACAATAAAAGAAAAATAAAAAAATGACAGCATCTCGGCTTTAAACATAAAGGGGACTGCCATTTTCTTTTCTAACTGGTCCTTATATACCCTGGAGGGGTGTTTTCATTGGTTGCAGGAGTCATACCCTCCTCTGGCCATTCACATTAATACAACTAGGTTCCATTCAAAGAATACTAAGGAGGGCATGTGACTCCAACCAATGAAAACACCCTTCCGGGGTATATGGACCAGTCAGAAAAGTATGTACAATGACATTAGGTGTTGAGCAGTGCCCCACTGGCCTCCTGTCGATTAACCTTTTAATCCCCTTTCTACTAGCAATTTTCAGTAGTACAATTTAATATATAATACAGTCCTGATCGAAAGTTTAAGACCACTTGAAAAATGACAAAAAATCATATTTTACATTGTTTGGATCTTGACAAGGTTCCAAGTAGAGCTTCAACATGCAACAAGAAGAAATGAGAGTGAGACAAAACATTTTTTGAGCATTCAATTAATTGAAAATAACGAATAAACTGAAACAGGCTGTTTTTCAGCTGATCCAAATTTTAGGACCACATGCCTTTAAAAGGCCAAATCTGTGCAAAGATGTGGATTCATTGTAATTTTCTGTCAGGTAGTCACACGTTGTGATGGCAAAGGCAAAAAAACTCTCCTTTTTGAACGTGGTCGGGTTGTTGAACTGCATAAGCAGGGTCTCTCACAGCGCGCCATCGCTGCTGAGGTGGGCCGCAGTAAGACAGTCATTTGGAATTTGAATGATCCTGAGGGTTATGGAACAAAAAATTCAAGTGGAAGACCCAAAAAAATTTCATCAGCACTGAGCTGGAGGATCCAATTGGCTGTCCGTCAAGACACTGGACGATACTCGACCCAAATTAAGGCCCTTACTGGTGCTGACTGCAGCCCCATAACCATCAGACGGCATCTGAGACTGAAGGGCTTCAAAAACAAAAACGTCTTCAAAGACCTCGTCTCCTTGAACGCCACAGAACAGCTCGTTTGGACTTTGCAAGAGAGCACCAAAACGGGACATTCAAAGATGGAAGAAAGTTTTATTCTCTTAAGAGAAAAAAATTTAACCTTGATGGTCCTGATGGTTTCCAATGTTACTGGCATGACAAGCAGATCCCACCTGAGATGTTTTCTACGCGCCACAGTGGAGGGGCGCCATAATGGTCTGGGGTGCTTTTTCCTTCAGTGGAACAATGGAGCTTCAGGAAGTGCAGGGGCGTCAAACGGCCGCTGGCTATGTCCAGATGTTGCAGAGAGCATTCCTCATGACTGAGGGCCGTCTGTGTGGTAACGACTGGGTTTTTCAACAGGACAACGCTACAGTACACAATGCCTGCAGGACAAGGGACTTCTTCCAGGAGAATACATCACTCTTTTGGCCCATCCTGCGTGTTCCCCTGATCTAAATCCAATTGAGAACCTTTGGGAATGGATAGAAAGGGAAGTTTACAAAAATGGACAACAGTTCCAGACAGTAGATGGCCTTCGTGCAGCTGTCTTCCCACTTGGAGAAATGTTCCCACTCACCTCATAGAAACGCTTACATCAAGCATGCCGAAAAGAATTTTGGAAGTGATAAACAATAACGGCGGAGCTACTCATTACTGTTTTGTCTCACTCCCATTTCTTCTTGTTGCATGTTGAAGCTCTACTTAGAACCTTGTTAAGATCCAGCCATGCTAAATATGATTTTTTGCCCTTTTTCAAGTGGTCTTAAACTTTTGATCAGGACTGTATATATGTGTATATACATGTGTGCATATATGTGTATATACAGTCAGGTCCATAAATATTGGGACATCGACACAATTCTAACATTTTTGGCTCTATACACCACCACAATGGATTCGAAATGAAACGAACAAGTGTGCTTTAACTGCAGACTGTCAGCTGTAATTTGAGGGTATTTACATCCAAATCAGGTGAAGGTGTAGGAATTACAACAGTGTGCATATGTGCCTCCCACTTGTTAAGGAACCAAAAGTAATGGGACAGAATAATAATCATAAATCAAACTTTCACTTTTTAATACTTGGCTGCAAGTCTTTGCAGTCAATTACAGCCTGAAGTCTGGAACGCATAGACATCACCAAACGCTGGGTTTCATCCCTGGTGATGCTCTGCCAGGCCTCTAGTGCAACTGTCTTCAGTTCCTGCTTGTTCTTGGGGCATTTTCCCTTCAGTTTTGTCTTCAGCAAGTGAAATGCATGCTCAATCGGATTCAGGTCAGGTGATTGACTTGGCCATTGCATAACATTCCACTTCTTTCCCTTAAAAAACTCTTTGGCTGCTTTTGCAGTATGCTTTGGGTCATTATCCATCTGCACTGTGAAGCGCCGTCCAATGAGTTCTGAAGCATTTGGCTGATTATGAGCAGATAATATTGCCCGAAACACTTCAGAATTCATCCTGCTGCTTTTGTCAGCAGTCACATCATGAATAAATACAAGAGAACCAGTTTCATTGGCAGCCATACATGCCCACACCATGACACTACCACCACCATGCTTCACTGATGAGGTGGTATGCTTAGGATCATGAGCAGTTCATTTCCTTCTCCATACTCTTCTCTTCCCATCACTCTGGTACAAGTTGATCTTGGTCTCATCTGTCCATAGGATGTTGTTCCATAACTGTGAAGGCATTTTTAGATGTCGTTTGGCAAACTCTAATCTGGCCTTCCTGTTTTTGAGGCTCACCAATGGTTTACATCTTGTGGTGAACCCTCTGTATTCACTTGGTGAAGTCTTCTCTTGATTGTTGACTTTGACACACATACACCGACCTCCTGGAGAGTGTTCTTGATATGGCCAACTGTTGTGAAGGGTGTGTTTCTTCACCAGGGAAAGAATTTCTGGTCATCCACCACAGTTTTCCGTGGTCTTCCAGGTCTTTTGGTGTTGCTGAGCTCACCGATGCGTTCCTTCTTTTTAAGAATGTTCCAAACAGTTGTTTTGGCCACGCTAATGTTTTTCTATCTCTGTAATGGGTTTGTTTAGTTTTTTCAGCCTAATGATGGCTTGCTTCACTGATAGTGACAGCTCTTTGGATCTCATCTTGAGAGTTGACAGCAACAGATTCCAAATGCAAATAGCACACTTGAAATGAACTCTGGACCTTTTTATCTGCTCATTGTAATTGGGATAATGAGGGAATAACACACCTGGCCATGGAAAGCTGAGAAGCCAATTGTCCCATTACTTTTGGTTCCTTAACAAGTGGGAGGCACATATGCAAAATGTTGTAATTCCTACACCGTTCACCTGATTTGGATGTAAATACCCTCAAATTAAAGCTGACAGTCTGCAGTTAAAGCACATCTTGTTCATTCAAATCCATTGTGGTGGTGTATAGAGCCAAAAATGTTAGAATTGTGTCGATGTCCCAATATTTATGGACCTGACTGTATGTGTGTGTGTCTGTGTATACATGCATGTATGTATATATTTGTTTGTGCGTGTATATAAATATATATCTATATATATACAGTACAGACCAAAAGTTTGGACACACCTTCTCATTCAAAGAGTTTTCTTTATTTTCATGACTATGAAATTGTAGATTCACACTGAAGGCATCAAAACTATGAATTAACACATGTGGAATTATTACATAACAAACAAGTGTGAAACAACTGAAAATATGTCATATTCTAGGTTCTTCAAAGTAGCCACCTTTTGCTTTGATTACTGCTTTGCACACTCTTGGCATTCTCTTGATGAGCTTCAACAGGTAGTCCCCTGAAATGGTTTTCACTTCACAGGTGTGCCCTGTCAGGTTTAATAAGTGGGAGTTCTTGCCTTATAAATGGGGTTGCATCAGTTGCGTTGAGGAGAAGTCAGGTGGATACACAGCTGATAGTCCTACTGAATAGACTGTTAGAATTTGTATTATGGCAAGAAAAAAGCAGCTAAGTAAAGAAAAACTAGTGGCCATCATTACTTTAAGAAATGAAGGTCAGTCAGTCAGCTGAAAAATTGGGAAAACTTTGAAAGTAAGGGCTATTTGACCATGAAGGAGAAGGATGGGGTGCTGCGCCAGATGACCTGGCCTCCACAGTCACCGGACCTGAACCCAATCGAGATGGTTTGGGGTGAGCTGGACCGCAGAGTGAAGGCAAAAGGGCCAACAAGTGCTAAGCATCTCTGGGAACTCCTTCAAGACTGTTGGAAGACCATTTCAGGGGACTACCTCTTGAAGCTCATCAAGAGAATGCCAAGAGTGTGCAAAGCAGTAATCAAAGCAAAAGGTGGCTACTTTGAAGAACCTAGAATATGACATATTTTCAGTTGTTTCACACTTGTTTGTTTGTATATAATTCCACATGTGTTAATTCATAGTTTTGATGCCTTCATAGTCATGAAAATAAAGAAAACTCTTTGAATGAGAAGGTGTGTCCAAACTTTTGGTCTGTACTGTATATATGTATATATATATATATATATATTATAATTATATTAGTATTATTTATATTATAATACAACTTGTAATATATTTTTATATTTGCAAAAATGCATTGCTAGTTATCAATAATAGCAGTTTTTTACATTTCTATGAAGTCATGCATTGCGATTGGTAGTGGAACTATGTATATACACAATATAGTGCTTCACTGGATATAAATATAACATAAAACACTTCTGAGGACTTAAGTATATATTAGCAAATCAAATGTTAGTCAGTTCCTGTAAAGAGCCTTTGTTCTGCTAAAGAAAGTACTGTATGCACTATCTTTTTTGCAACCTTAATGTATCGCACTGACCACTGCGTGCTTCCACTCCATTAGCTGAGATTAGCTTATACTGCTATATTAACCCTATCTTCTGCCAGTAATTCCAGTCGCGGCTGTTTACTAATTCCCTATATACCTATCCACTATTCACACACCGATTCTAACTTGCCCTAAGCTGCTTCGTTAGCTACAATGAAACTCCTTGCTGCAAAACTGTCTAAAAGTTAAGCGCTACACTGTAACATCCTGACCATAGGCGTTTTTGCGCCTATGGTCCACCCCTCCACTCGACCCCGAGTCCAGTGGAAATATACCTTATTCCAATTTTTGTGATGTAAGGTGACAAAAAAAACTTTTTTTTGCACCGTTTTTATTTAATTTTTTTGACTGTGTTCATCTGAGGGGTTAAGTCATGGGGTATTTTTATAGAGCAGATTCTTACGGACGCGGCGATACCTAATATGTCTACATTTTTTATTTAATTTTAGTTTTACTAAATATTATTTTTTTTTTTTTGTTTTAGCGTTTCAAGTCTGAGAACCATACTTTTTTATCCGATTGTCAGTGGCTAAATTGGGGAAGGGGAACATAAATTTAGTACTCCATGGAAGTGTAGTACTCCCTGAAGCAACCAATAATGCAGAGGTCCGGATGATCGGGGCACGTGTCACACTGAGTAGTGGTTTCCTTCCGTATCCCTCTCCTGTGACACACTCTGCACCTTTTTTGGGTCCTTCCCTTCTTTCCAATATGGGGGACCACACTTGGAAAGTGTTGGCCAGGGACGATCCGGGCGCCTCCAGTTCCCGAGGTACTCCGGCCTGCTCTTTCCCAGTCAGAAAAGATCAGGTCCTTGAGAACTGCCTCATAGAACTGCAGGAATGTCCCTGTGTTGCCAGCGCTCCGGGACAGCACAAAAGAGTTGTACAAGGCAACCTGCACCAAGCAGACCTCAACTTTTTTGCACCATGCCCGGGTTTTGCGCATGCGTTATATGGCTTGAGGACTTGATTAGGGAGATCAACTCCTCCCATATACCGATTGTAGTCGACGATGCAATCAGGCTTGAGGACCGTTCCCGCAGTACCTCGCACAGGGACAGGGGTGATGCCGTTACCGTGAATTGTGGACAGTACAAGGACATCCCTCTTGTCCTTATATTGACCAGCAACAGGTTTCCACTGGTAAGGGCACGGGTCGCACCCCTTGGATAGGTACCTGGAGGGGGTGGGTAGGGAGGCCGCGTTGATTTTTCCGCACGGTCCCATAAGCGGGCGTGGATCTGGCGGCGAGGGACTGGAACAAGGGGATACTAGTATAAAAGTTATCCACGTACAGGTGGTAACCCTTATCTAGCAGAGGGTGCATAAGGTCCCACACAAGTTTTCCCGCTAACACCCAGAGTGGGGGGACATTCTGGGGGTTGAATCCGGGAATCTCGCCCCTCGTACACACGAAACTTGTAAGTGTACCCTGAGGTACTCTCACAAAGTTTGTACAGCTTTACGCCATACCTCCCTCGCTTAGAGGGAGCATACTAGCGGAAAATGAGTCTCCCCTTGAAAGCAATGAGAGACTCATCAAACGCGACCTCCCTTCCAGGTACATAGGCCTGCACAAATTTGGCTCCAAAAGTGATCGATGACCGGCCTGATTTTGTACAGGCGGTCATAGGCAGGATCACCTTGGGAAGGGGGGGGGGGGGGACATGCTGCATTATCTGCATAATGCAGGCATTTCCGGATGGCCTCAAACCGGGAGCGTGTCATGGCTGTAACGGTCACGTCACACACACACAGGGGGAAGGATAGTGACCACTGCGCTCCACCCTCCCTGGCTCTGCCTACTTGCCTCACGAGTCCTGATGACAGGGGACAACTGGACGACAGTCCCTAACTTAGGATATGTGCAGGGAAGACAGACAAGACAAAATACGGAACATGAACGGACCGGGTCAGAACCAAGAGAGCTACGCAGTACAAAGGATTAAGCAAAGAATGGTCAGGAGAAGCCGGGGTCAAATACCAGGAGAGCAGAGAAGTACAAGCTAGGAGTCCTAAGAGAGTAGTCAGGTGGGAGACCGAGGTCACAATACCAGGACGGATGCGCAGTACAGGAGGAGCAGGCAAAAGGATGGTCAGGAACAGGATCAGGTAAGTATTCAGCAGTCCAACAAATAGCCAGGAACCTAGAAATTAACAGTGCAACCTGTAGCCAGCAGTCTGCCTGTATTGATAGAGGGGAGTGAGGGTCAGTGACGTGGCCAGCGTCACATGACCGTCAGACCAACCAGTCGAGCACTGAGTGATCAGCTCGGCGCTCAAGGCAGACTAGGAGCAGGGGAGCCACCCTGCTAGTAAAGCCGCCCTGGGAATGAGGTCAAACACAGTTCCTCATCCCAAAGCTAAGCAACAGGTCTGCGGGCAATGGGGGACCGAGTGCACCTTCGGAACCCCGTGACAGTACCCCCCCCTTTTACGAGGGGCCCACCGGACCCAAGACTTCAGGCGATGGCTATTCAGGGTGTTCTAAATGAAATTTACGAACAAGTCTAGGAGCATGAACCTCCCTGGCAGGTACCCAAGACCTCTCTTCAGGTCCATATCCCTTCCAGTGAATCAGGTACTGCAAGGAATTACGCACCTTCCTGACATCCACTATTTTAGACACCACATACTCGACAGCATCATTAACAAGAACCGGCGGAGGCGAGGCTTTTGATGGTACTACCGGTTCAAAATATTTTTTAAGCAGAGATTTATGGAACACATTATGAATGTGGAATGACTCGGGCAGCTCCAACCTAAAAGATACCGGGTTAATCACTTCCGTGATCTTATATGGTCCAATAAAACGGGAGCAAATTTTTTAGAAGTTACCTTGAGAGATAGATTCTTGGAGGACAACCATACTTTATCCCAACCTGAAAGTTTACCCCCTTGAACGTCTCCTATCGGCCTTGAGTTTTTTGAGAACATTGAGCCTTTTCTAGGTTCGATTGAACCCGGGCCCAAACTGTACACAGTTCGGAGGAGAGTTTATCCGCTTCAGGGTTAGAGGAGGAACGGACGACCCAGAATGAAAACGGGGATGAAGACCATGGTTACAAAAGAAAGGGGAGCTACCCCAGCGGAAGAATTGACACGGTTATTCAAAGCAAATTCAGCCAATGGAAGGAATTTGACCCATAATTGCTGGTCATCAGCAACATACAAACCTCAAGAATTGTTCCACAGACTGATTAAGGCGTCAGTCTGCCCATTACTCTAGGATGGTAGGCGGTAGTAAAAGACAATGAAATTTTACATCTTTGACAGAAGCCCCTCCAGAATTTGGACACAAACTGCACACCCCTGTCAGAAACAATATTTTTCCGGGAAGCCATGTAAAGAACAATCTCTCTCACAAAAATAGACGCCAGGGTTTTTAGCATTCGGAAGTTTAGACAGGGGAATGAAAATTAACCATCTTGCTAAATCTATCGACCACTAACCAAACCACAGTCTTACCCTCCGCCAGCGGTAGGTCAGTTATAAAGGTCCATCGAGATATGGGACCAGGGTCTACTGGGAATGGGTAGGGGTCGTAAGTTACCAGCAGGGCGAGTCCTAGGTGTCTTAGACCTGGCCCAAACCTCACAGGCTGACACGTAGGACTTAACATCCCTGGTCAGAGGTGGGCCACCAATAAGATCTAGAAACCAGATCCTAGTGCCCTCAAACACCCGGATGTCCACAAAAGGCAGAATCGTGACACTCCCCCCAACAGCTGGAGACGAAATTGTACGGGAACAAACAACTTATCTGTTGGGGTGGATGCCGGTGCCAGATGTTGTTCAGTCCCTTAATGCGAGCCGAGATATCCTGGGTTAGAGCTGCTAAGAAGATGTTTGTTGGAGGATGGATTCAGGCGGCGTCTCAGTGGGTTGAAAAGCATGGAAGCTCCGAGATTATGCGTCTGCTTTCACATTTTACTTTCCGGCCTGAACGTAATGGAGAAATCAAAACGGGTAAAAAACAGAGCCCGTCGGGCTTGTCGGGGATTCAACCTCTTAGCTGACTCGAGAAACATTAGGTTTTTATGATCAGTGACAAACAGTTACCTCGATGCCTTGCCCCCTCCAAAAAATGCCTCCCTCCTCAAATGCCCCATTTAATAGCCAGCAGCTCCTATTCCCTATGTCGTAGTTTCTCTCTGTGGGAGAGAATTTCCTGGAGAAGAAGGCACACGGTCTTAGGTTAGTGAGGCTAGCAGGACCTTGTGAAAGGACTGCTCTGCGCCATCCTCGGACGCATCCACCTCCACAATAAAAGGTTTCTCCTGATCAGGCTGGATCAGAATGGGAGCGCTACTAAATGCCTTTTTTAAGGTTTCAAATGAAGAGATGGCCTTGGTAGACCAATTCTCCCAAATCCGCCCCTTTCTTCGTAAGGTCGGTCAATGGCTTAGCAATTACAGAAAAATTCATGATAAATTTACGATAGTAATTAGCGAAACCCAAAAACCGTTGTAAAGCCTTTAAGGATGAAGGCCTTACCCCATTCTAAATTTGCTAAAACCTTACCAGTGATCCAGCTTAAAGGCGTGAGGAGTCAAAACATAGCCCTAGATACAGTATCTCCTGTACACCAGACACATTTCTCTTGCTTAGCGGATAGCTGCTTCTCCCTCAAACACCTCTAATACATGTTTTGACATGGGACACATGAGATTAGAAATCTGGAGAGAATATCAAATGTCGTCAAGATAGGCAATAATAAATTTACCTAAGAACTCCCTGAGAATATCGTTCATTAAGTTTTGGAACACAGCTGGGGCATTGCTGAGTCCAAAAGGCAATCACCTGATATTCAAAGTGTCCTATCGGAGTATTGAATGCTGTCTTCCTTTCATCTCCCTCCTTGATCGGATTAGATTGTATGCCCCTTTCAGGTCAATCTTGGAAAACCAGGTTGCCCCCAGAACCTGGTTAAATAAATCCGGAATCAATGGGAGAGAGAAGTATCTATTTTGGACAGTGATCTTATTCAATCTCCGGTAATCAATACAAGGCCTAAGACCACCATCCTTCTTTTTTAACAAAGAAAAACCCTGCTCCATAGGAGAGGACTGAAGGTCTAAGATGCCCTTTAGCAAGGCTCTCCTTAATATAATCTTCCATAGCCTTGTGTTCGGGCCCTGAAAGATATAAATTCGCCTTAGGAAATTCGGCACCCTCTATTAGCTCTATGGAGCAATCATAAGGTCTATGGGGGGGTAGAACCTCTGGAGTAGGGGATGAGAATACATCAGAAAATTCTTTAATAACTGAGGGTAATGTATTAGACCTTACTGAAACCCCAGCCTGGACCCGGACAAGCATGAGTCACACTTAGGATCCCTATTTCACCAACTCTCCTTTGGACCAATCAATTGTGGGTTATGTAAACGGAGCCAAGGCAACCCTAGTACCTCCTCAGGACTAAAAGAGAACATCTCTCGGAGTGGCACACACGCGCGGTCAGAGAAATTTCAGAGGTACATGACCTCACCGTACCACCCATCAGGGGAGTAGCATCAATAGCCATGACATGGATAGGTGTAGGTAAAGCAAAACATTGGAATACCCAATTTACTAGCAAATTCAAAGTCAATAAAGCTGGCCGCTGAACCGGAATCAATAAAGGCCTTACCCGGCCACTTATTAACTCCCAGAGAAATTGTTATGGGTACCAAAAGCTTATATTTAGAAAATCAGGGTGTACCTGGTCTTTAGGTTGTCTTGCCTTAGGAGATTTGTCAGAGAGGACCCTCCTTAGGACACTTGTTGATCCAATGGCCAGGATCTCCACAGTAGAAGCACTCTCCGCGTCTGCGACGAAGATTACCCCGGGTCATGCCAACCTGCATGGGTTCCTCGGTGGAGGCCTCAGTGTTTGTCCCTGGAAAAGGCCTCTGGCTGGAACACCATCTGAGAACAGAACTGTCGTTCTTGTTGTCTCTCGCTAACTCGTCGGTCAAGTCGGACAACTAGGGTCTTCATCTCCTCTAAGGTCTCTGGAATTTGATAACTGACTAATAGATCTTTTAAATTATCAGACAGACCAGACCTAAACTGACTCTTCAGGGCTGGTTCATTCCATCCTGAGGGGACACACCACGTCTGAATTGGGTGCAATACTCCTCTGCAGGGAGATGGCCCTGAACCAGTGCCCTAAGAGCCCGTCTAGGCTACCAGGGCCCTGTCTGGTTCGTCTTAGAGGGTACCCAGGGCCTGAAAAAAACCCCTCCACAGAAGATCAGACAACTGGCCCCAGGAGGTAACGAGAATGCCCAGGCCTGGGGATCACCCTGTAGAAGAGAAATGTAATCCCCACGCGTTGGCTCTCGGGATCGGAGGACACGGGGCACAAACGGAAGTAGAGTTTGCAACTTCCTTAAAGGAGATAAACCTCTTCCGGTCTCCAGAAAAGGGTTCTGGGAGCCTGATCTGGGGTCAAATGTGGACCTGGAGGGCAGAGGAGTGGAAGACCTTGCCCTAACTTAAAAGAACGGAGTTTCTCTCCTAGCTCCTGCACCAACCTGTGTCAAGCTAGAGACATGGTCAGTCAGGGTAGTAAGCGGATTCATGATACAGTGGTTATTGGGCCTGTTAATCTGTAACGGTCACGTCCACTACACACACAGGGGGAAGGATAGTGACCACTGCGCTCCACCCTCACCCCTGGCCCTGCCTACTTGCTTCCACGAGTCCTGATGACAGGGGACAACTGGACGGCAGTCCCTAACTTAGGATATGTGCAGGAAAGACAGACAAGACAAAATACGGAACATGAACGGACCGGGTCAGAACCAAGAGAGCTACGCAGTACAAAGGATTAAGCAAAGAAATGGTCAGGAGAAGCGGGGTCAAATACCAGGAGAGCAGAGAAGTACAAGAGGAGTCCTAAGAGAGTAGTCAGGTGGGAGCCGAGGTCACAATACCAGGACGGATGCGCAGTACAGGAGGAGCAGGCAAAAGGGATGGTCAGGGAACAGGATCAGGTAAGTATTCAGCAGTCCAACAAATAGCCAGGAACCTAGAAATTAACAGGCAACCTGTAGCCAGCAGGCTGCCTGTATTTATAGTGGGGGTGAGGGTCATGTGACGTGGCCAGCGTCACATGACCGTCAGACCTAACCAGTCGAGCACCGAGTGATCAGCTTGGCGCTCAAGGCAGACTAGGAGCAGGGAGCCACCCAGCTAGTAAAGCCGCCCTGGGAATGAGGTCAAAACACAGATCCTCATTTCCCAAAGCTAAGCAACAGGTCTGCGGGCTAATGGGGGACCGAGTGCACCTCGGGAACCCGTGACAATGGCCAAACAGTAGTGTGGGTTCTGGTAGAGGACGTCCCCCACTCCAGTAATGCCTGTCACTAGGTTTCTTGACTAGGCCCATGTGCAGCACAAGGCCCCAAAACGTCCTCATCTCGACTTGCACTGACCGGAGTCCAGGAGCCCGGGTGTTGAGTAATGAACTGTTGGGCGTACAGGTTTGTTTGCTCCACCATCAGATTCACAAAGTGGTCACTGAAAAAAAGACTAAAGTAGTCGTATTCAGTGAAGCCCACTGTGGAAATCTGGATTCCTGGTTGGCCTACAAAATCAGGAATCACGGGCTCAAAACGCTCTGGGGATATACCAGACAAGTTCACCGGTAGGGGGATCCAGTGGACTTAAACTGGTGGGCCGGAAAACTAGTACAGGCCCCCAGAGCTGCTCATACTGTGTGGGCCACAGGGTCCCTAGCATGGCGGTCCCCTTGCTCCGCCTGGCGGCGTCTCTGCCGCCTTGGGGGCTCATCATCGTTAGATGATGAGGAGGACGGCGGATAGCAAAAGGAAAGTGGGGTCATCCTCATCCTCACTGGGGCTCTCGGAGGCAAGCTGGGCATATGCCTCCTCAGCCGAGAACATCCGGCGGGCCATAGGGGAGTGTGTGTGTGCGTGATAAACTTTATTTGGTGTGCGTGTGTGTGGGGGCACGGTTGTTCGCGAACTTACCCTAAACCTAACAGAAAAAAAAGAAAGAAATAAATTTAAAAAAAGGCCAAAAAATGTGGAAAAAAAAGTCGCTGATCAGCGGTTGGGGTGTGCGATGCGCTAACAGTGGCCGGACACTA
This sequence comes from Bufo bufo, assembly GCF_905171765.1. Classification (NCBI taxonomy): domain Eukaryota; kingdom Metazoa; phylum Chordata; class Amphibia; order Anura; family Bufonidae; genus Bufo; species Bufo bufo. The sequence goes on along the minus strand of NC_053395.1, from coordinate 146,302,866 downwards.
AGAGTGCCGGCCATAGTCAGCGTACGCAGAAAAATAAAAATGCTTGCACACCAAAAAAAGTTGTGGTGGGGGAGGGGGGCAAGCTGCAGCACACCTGGGGGGTCTAGGGTCAGGGTTAAAAAACATGGGGTGGAAAGTGGGCGGGTTTCAGCAAATAAAGCGCGCAATATCTCGGAAACCAAAGCGCACAAACCAGCACAAACGAATAGTGTATTTCTTTTTGACATTTAAGAACATGGGGTGGAAAGTATAAACAGGGGCTTTATAAACATCTAACGCACAATATCTCAGGAACCGAACCGGCGGCACAAACGTTAATTTTTGCGGCACAAACGAATGGTGGATTTCTTTTTAAAATTTAAAAACATGGGGTGGAAAATGGGCGGGGTTTCAGCAAATCAAGTGCGCAATATCTCAGAAACCAAAGCGGCGCAAATGTTCATTTTTGCAGCACAAACAAGCACAAACGCAGCACAAACGAATGGTGTATTTCTTTTTGAAATTTAAAAACATGGGTTGGAAAGTGGGCAGGGTTTCAGCAAATCAAGCGCTCAATATCTCGGAAACCAAAGCGTCGCAAACATTCATTTTTGCGGCACAAACCGGCACAAACCAGCACAAACGCAGCACAAACGAATAGTGATTTCTTTTTGAAATTTAAAAACATGGGGTGGAAAGTGGGCAGGGTTTCATCAAATATAGCGCGCAATATCTCAGAAACCAAAGCGGCGCAAATGTTCATTTTTGCGGCACAAACGAATGGTGTATTTCTTTTTGAAATTAAGAACATGGGGTGGAAAATGGGCGGGTTTCAGCAAATAAAGCGCGCAATATCTCGGAAACCAAAGCGGCGCAGACGTTCATTTTTGCGGCACAAACCAGCACAAACGAATGGTGTATTTCTTTTTGACATTTAATAAGAACATGGGGTGGAAAGTGGGCGGGGCTTTATAAAAATCTAACGCACAATATCTCAGGAACCGGCACAAACGTTCATTTTTGCGGCACAAACGAATGGTGTATTTATTTTTGAAATTTAAGAACATGGGGTGCCAACTTCACAAAGGTCTTTTGGAGGACAAGATTTTGCAGGATTGGCTTTTGGGAACTATGTTGCCTATAAAGACACCCTGAGGTGTCACCCCACATTTTGTTTCCCAATTTCCCCCAGAATACGCCAACACCCAATATGTGCTCATAAAATGATGTATGGGTGCATGGCAGGGTCCAAAAGGGAAGTAGCGCCATAGGGCTTTTGGAGGACAGATTTTGCAGGATTGGCTTTTGGGAACTATGTCGCATATAAAGACACCCTGAGGTACCCTAGAGTGGAAATCCCCAAAAAGTGACCCCATTCTGTAAACTACACCCCTCAAGGAATATTTCAGTGTGTAGTGAGCACTTAGACCCATCGGGCCGTTTCACAGAATTAGGCCTCATGCACACGACCGTTGTGTGCATCCGTGGCCGTTGTGCCGTTTTCCGTTTTTTTTCGCGGACCCATTGACTTTCAATGGGTCCGTGGAAAAATCGGAAAATGCACCGTTTTGCAGCCGCATCCATGATCCGTGTTTCCTGTCCGTCAAAAAAATATGACCTGTCCTATTGTTTTGACGGACAACGGTTCACGGACCCATTTAAGTCAATGGGTCCGTGAAAGAACACGGATGCACACAAGATTGGCATCCGCGTCCGTGATCCGTGGCCGTAGGTTACTTTCATACAGACGGATCCGAAGATCCGTCTGCATAAAAGCTTTTTCAGAGATGAGTTTTCACTTCGTGAAAACTCATATCCGACAGTATATTCTAACATAGAGGCGTTCCCATAGTGATGGGGACGCTTCTAGTTAGAATATACTACGAACTGTGTACATGACTGCCCCCTGCTGCCTGGCAGCACCCGATCTCTTACAGGGGGCTGTGATCAGCACAATAACCCTCCTCCCTCCCCAGTTTGAATATCATTGGTGGCCAGTGTGCGGCCCCCCCCCCGCCCCACACCTATTGTAATATCATTGGTGGCCAGTGTGTGGCCTCCCCCCCCGGGGCCCCCCCTCGATTGTATTAATATCATTGGTGGCCAGTGTGCGGCCTCCCCTCCCCTCCCCCGATCATTGGTGGCAGCGGAGATTCCGATCGGAGTCCCAGTTTAATCGCTCTGGGGCTCCGATCGGTAACCATGGCAACCAGGACGCTACTGCAGGCCTGGTTGCCATGGTTACTTAGCAATATTACCTGATCTCTTACAGGGGGCTATGATACGCACAATTAACCCCTTCAGGTGCGGCACCTGAAGGGTTAATTGTGCTGATCACAGCCCCCTGTAAAGATAGGGTGCTGCCAGGCAGCAGGGGGCAGTCATGTACACAGTTCGTAGTATATTCTAACTAGAAGCGTCCCCATCACTATGGGAACGCCTCTGTGTTAAAATATACCGTCGGATCTGAGTTTCACGATGTAACTCAAATCCGATGGTATATTCTAACAGAGGCGTTCCCATGGTGATGGGGACGCTTCAAGTTAAAATATACCATCGGATTGGAGAAAACTCTGATCCTATGGTATATTAACTCCTGACTTTACATTGAAAGTCAATGGGGGACGGATCCGTTTGCAATTGCACCATATTGTGTCAACGTCAAACGGATCCGTCCCCATTGACTTGCATTGTAATTCAGGACGGCCTGTTCGGCTCCGCACGGCCAGGCGGACACCAAAATGACATTTTTTTTCATGTCCGTGGATCCGCCAAAAATCAAGGAAGACCAAAGGACGAAAAAACGGTCACGGATCACGGAAAAACGGAACCCGTTTTTGCGGACCGCAAAAAAAAAACGGTCGTGTGCATGAGGCTTTGGAAACGCTTGGCTGTGAAAATAAAAAATAACAATTTTTTCCAGAAAAAGTAGCTTTACACCCACATTTTTCACTTTCACAAGGGGTAGCAGGACAAAATGCACCCCACATTTTGTTCCCCATTTCCCCCTGAATACGCCAACACCCAATATGTGCTCATAAAATGATGTATGGGTGCATGGCAGGGTTCTAGAGTCAAACAGCTAAATATGGATTATGCTGACCTGAATTGGCAGACATGGATTTTAGCTGCCATGTAACATTTAAAAAATTTCCAGAGGTCCCCAGAAATGACAAATCCCAAAAAGTGACCCCATTTCGGAAAGAGCACCCCCGTACAAACATTTTAAGTGGTGGAAGTTTTAAGTGGTACTTTTTACTAAACAGGTGTCTCACAGAAGGCAGAATTATTTGAGACAAGCATTTCATAGCACACATTTGTAAAAATTACTAGCAGACCCCAATTTTTCACTTTCACAAGGGGTTAAAGGAGAAAATGCACCCAGTATATGTTTCCCATTTTCCTCCCCATTTTGCAAACACCCCATATGTGCTCGTAGCCTGCTGTATTGGCGCACAGCAGGCCGCTACAGGCAAAGTACAAAATTTTTGCAGGCCTGAATTGGCAGACATGGATTTTAGCTGCCATGTCGCATTTAAAAAATTTCCAGAGGTCCCCAGAAATGAAAAACTCAAGAAGTGACACATTTTGGAAAGAGCATACCCCGTACGGACATTTTAAGTGGTGGAAAGGGTACTTTTTACCAAACAGGTGTCTCACAGAATGGATTATGTAGTGGTTGTTGGAAAGTGGGTATGCAAGTGAGGTGGATTTAGGGCCCTTTCACACTTGCGTTGTCCGTATCCGGCGTGTACTCCATTTGCCGGAATTCGCAAGTGAACTGAAAGCATTTGAAGACGGATCCGTCTTCAAAATGCGTTCAGTGTTACTATGGCACCCAGGACGCTATTAAAGTCCTGGCTGCAATAGTAGTAGTGGGGAGCGGGGGAGCAGTATACTTACAGTCCGTGCGGCTCCCGGGGCGCTCCAGAATGACGTCAGAGCGCCCCATGCGCAGGGATGACGTGATCCATGTGTGGGGCGCCCTGACGTCACTCTGAAGCGCCCTGGGAGCCGCACGGACGGTAAGTTTACTGCTCCCCCGCTTCCCACTACACTTTACCATGGCTGCCAGGACTTTCGCGTCTTGGCAGCCATGGTAACCATTCAGAAAAAGCTAAACGTCGGATCCGGCAATGCGCCGAAACGACGTTTAGCTTAAGGCCGGATCCGGATTAATGCCTTTCAATGGCCATTAATTCCGGATTCGGCCTTGCGGCAAGTGTTCAGGATTTTTGGCCGGAGCAAAAAGCGCAGCATGCTGCGGTATTTTCTCCGGCCAAAAAACGTTCCGGTCCGGAACTGAAGACATCCTGATGCATCCTGAACGGATTTCTCTCCATTCAGAATGCATTAGGATAAAACTGATTAGGATTCTTCTGGCATAGAGCCCCGACGACGGAACTACAGGGAGCATAAAGGATGAAATAAAAAATCCATGGATGAGTGGTAGGTTCGGAAGCATTCTTTCATGCAGAGGCCAGGTTTATCAGGGCAGGTGTCGCACTGATAAATGGTGTCCTTTCATATTCCCCTTTTGTAACAAACCCGACATCTTTTTTGGGTCTTTCCCCCTCTTTGCTGTTTGTGGGACTTCACCAGGGAAATGTTGTCCTGGTACAACACGGGCACCATGACCTCCTGAAGTACTCGGGCCCTCCCCTTCCTGACTGGAAAATTAGGGCCTTGATTACCGCCTCTTGGAACTGAAGGAAAGTTCCTGTCTGGCCTGCAGTTCTATGTAAAATGTATGCATTGTACATTTCCATCTGTACAATGTATACGGCAAGCTTTTTGTACCACACCTTAGTTTTACGCATGGCACTGTAGGGCTTCAGAACTTGATCGGACAGATCAACCCCTCCCATGTGCCTGTTGTAATCAAGGATGCAGTCAGGCTTCTGGTACCTCGCACTTGGGCAGGAGAACTGGTGTTAGTGTGAATGGTGGTCAGTACAAGGACATCCCTCTTGTCCTTGTACTTAACCGCCAGCATGTTCTCATGGAGGAGAGCCTTACTGTCACCTTTTCAGAGTAGTTGCCCTACCAGGGATCTAAGGAGCCCTCTGATTTTTTTCCCACTGTGCCGCAAGCCACAGTACCTCAGGCTTTTAGGGACATGAATAGGGGGATGCTGGTGTAATAGTTATCTACATAGAGGTGATAACCATTATCCAGCAGTGGGTGCAGTAAGGCCCACACAATGTTGCCAGTAACTCCTAGGACGGGGGGGCATTCAGGGGGTTGTATCCGGGAATCTTTCCATTCATAAACCCGGAACCTGTAGGTGTACCCAGAAGTACTAGCACAACTTGTACTTTTTTATTCCGTACCGTGCCCGCTTGCTGGGCAGGTACTGGCGAAATTTAAACCCTTCCTTTAAAATGTACAAGGGACTCGTCTATGCTAATTTCTTTTGCTGGGGTGAACACCTCTGTAAATTTTGAGTTGAGGTGCTCCAGAAGGGGTCTATTTTGAATAGACGGTCAAAATTTGGGTCATTTTGGGGGGGGCACTGTACATTATCATTGTAATGTAGGAATTTTAAAATAGATTCAAATCTTGAGCGGGACATGGTCATATTGCAAATTGGAGTGTTGTACAAGACATCTGAACTCCAATATTGTCTCATTTCATTTTTTTTTTTACAAGGCCCATATGCAGCAACAGCCCCCAAAACTTCATAATGTCTGCTGCATTTACAGGGGTCCAACCTAGGGGTCAAGCATATGAGGATGTTGGGTTTTGAGAAATAAACTGCTGGGCGTACAAATTTGTTTGGGTCACGATCAAATTTATGAATTCGTCAGAGAACTAGATTTTGAAAAAATCTATTTCTGTGAAGCCCGTGCAGTCAATCTGGATTCTAGAGTTTCCCACAAACTCTGGAATTTGGGGCTCATAATCCTCAGGCGGTGTGGACCATAGGGATCACTTGGGGGGGGGGCTACTTCATCTCTCCTGGGGCGTCTCCTTGAGGGTCCCTCATCACCGGTTGACGATGATGATGGAGTTGAGGAGTAGAGGAATGTGGCATCCTCTTCACCCTCACTTGCAGACTCCGTTTCAGAGGCAAGGATGGCGTATGCCTCTTCAGCGGAGTACATTCTCTGGGATGAACTGGACATTTTTATTTTCATTGGTGTATGTAAAGTGAAAAGTGTCAGGGAGGTGTATGTAGTGATTTTACACGTAACGGGACTTGTAATGAATTCATTAAAATAAAATTCATCATAAAGAAAAAAAGAGAAAGAAAGAAAAGAGAAAAAGATGAAAAGTGAAAGAATTAGATAAAAAATTTGAAAAAAAGGCTCCAAAAAAAAAATATATATATATATAAAAGTCCAGTGGGAGCACCAACCGGAATGCGGGTGCATGGTCCAACACAGGGCAGCGGCAAACCCCAAAAGTATAAAGACGAAAAAGTAGGACTGCACTCCAAATATGTGGTAAAAACAGCAGTGATTTATTCACCCATGATATGGCAAGTCTTGCGACGTTTCGGCTCACAAGAGCCTTCCTCAAGCATAGTAACAGTGAAAGTGAGACAATATAAAGGCATATTACAAAGTGTCCAACCCATAAGGGTGTGGTTACAATCAATTGCAATTACATACATCTGATACATATCAATAAAGTGCATGTGCATAAAGTGACAAGTGCTACACAATGTATAATTTAAGGGATGCCTTCCCTTCAGTGAGAATTAGAATGTGTACAGTACTTTGGATAAGTTAAATTCACAATTATATAACTGACATACTGAATGTGGATCACAGAAATACGACCCTCGGTGGCGATGGGGCCCACATATACCATCGTGTTCATTGCGCGTCTCCAACTCTTCATTGCGCATGTTCACACTGACCTCATCATGTGAGTCATAGTGCAAAGATCACACGCATGCGTTCTATGCGATGGACGTAAAAAGCACCATTTTACTTAAGGGAAACCAACCCTATAATCCCATTCATGTAATATATATGACTGTTGTAAGAATAACATGATTTTATATAAACGCGACCGCTGTAGGGATCTCCTACATACACCAGCATCTGGACCGGGATCCCAACCATGCGGGCAAGATACCAGACCAGAAAGCCATGAGTGTCATAGGGGAACATTTCCATGATCTCCGCCGACAGTCAAAGCCCAAGTGCTGGTGATTTTAGCAGTCATAGAGGGATAATCACTCTATCATATCAACAGTCATATCATGTAGATATAAAAGTGCAAACGTCTATATAGAGTAACGCATAGGCAAGAAGACGCTGATATCCACATTGGGCCGCATTGTCCCCAGAAGGTCAAGATTCAGGGATCCACATCCAATATGGTGAAAACATATAAAACCTGAAGGCAAAAAGAAAAAATATTTTAGTTTCCGAATGAATTGTTACAATTGTATAATGGTCTTTCACAGTTTTCTTGCACCAATATACTGACATGAAAAGGACACGAACGCATATATGCAACTGGACTAAAAATGACCCGCAAATCCACAAAACTCTCACCTGAACTCTATGTTAAAATCTCAAAGATCACTTGGTCAGGGCAGATACAGGTCCGAAAAAAATCAGTGTGCAGCGGACATTGACGCAGCCAGGCCTCGGGTGTTACCCGTGTCTCGGCTGCGTTAATTGTCGTCATATCTGCAAAGCCAGATTTTTTGTACATCCGTTGACTAATAAAGAATATCCCATAAAATTCCATCTGAACTGTTCCTCGTCATATGTGATTTATGTGTTGGCCTGCCCCTGTAATCTATTATATGTTGGGGAAACTTCCACAGAACTAAAAGTTAGGTTGAATAACACAGGAATTCAATAACGAAGAAACGTACTGATCTACCAGTATCCAGACATTTTGGATCCCTAGGACATTCCGAGCGGGATTTAAGATGCTGGATCGTAGATCAGGTCAGGCTCCCCAGAAGAGGCGGTGACCGCTTAACTCTCTTGAAAAAGAGAGAGTTACGCTGGATTTATGATCTGGACAGCTTGCACCCTAAGGGTCTTAACATAGAGTTCAGGTGAGAGTTTTGTGGATTTGCGGGTCATTTTTAGTCCAGTTGCATATATGCGTTCGTGTCCTTTTCATGTCAGTATATTGGTGCAAGATAACTGTGAAAGACCATTATACAATTGTAACAATTCATTCGGAAACTAAAATATTTTTTCTTTTTGCCTTCAGGTTTTATATGTTTTCACCATATTGGATGTGGATCTCTGAATCTTGACCTTCTGGGGACAATGCGGCCCAATGTGGATATCAGCGTCTTCATGCCTATGCGTTACTCTATATAGACGTTTGCACTTTTATATCTACATGATATGACTGTTGATATGATAGAGTGATTATCCCTCTATGACTGCTAAAATCACCAGCACTTGGGCTTTGACTGTCGGCGGAGATCATGGAAATGTTCCCCTATGACACTCATGGCTTTCTGGTCTGGTATCTTGCCCGCATGGTTGGGATCCCGGTCCAGATGCTGGTGTATGTAGGAGATCCCTACAGCGGTCGCGTTTATATAAAATCATGTTATTCTCACAACAGTCATATATATTACATGAATGGGATTATAGGGTTGGTTTCCCTTAAGTAAAATGGTGCTTTTTACGTCCATCGCATAGAACGCATGCGCGTGATCTTTGCACTATGACTCACATGATGAGGTCAGTGTGAACATGCGCAATGAAGAGTTGGAGACACGCAATGAACACGATGGTATATGTAGGCCCCATCGCCACCGAGGGTCGTATTTCTGTGATCCACATTCAGTATGTCACTTATATAATTGTGAATTTAACTTATTCAAAGTACTGTACACATTCTAATTCTCACTGAAGGGAAGGCATCCCTTAAATTATACATTGTGTAGCACTTGTCACTTTATGCACATGCACTTTATTGATATGTATCAGATGTATGTAATTGCAATTGATTGTAACCACACCCTTATGGTTGGACACTTTGTAATATGCCTTTATATTGTCTCACTTTCACTGTTACTATGCTTGAGGAAGGCTCTTGTGAGCCGAAACGTCGCAAGACTTGCCATATCATGGGTGAATAAATCACTGATGTTTTTACCACATATTTGGAGTGCAGTCCTACTTTTTTGTCTTTATACTTTTGGGGTTTGCCGCTGCCCTGTGTTGGACCGTGCACCCGCATTCGGTTGGTGCTCCCACTGGACTTTTCCCTTCTATTATCATCGGCACCGTGGGTGAGCACACCTGAAAGATTTATTATGTCAAATACGGAAACACCCTATGGCGGCATCTATACTGCTGAGGAGGTGGAACGCATTATGCGGGGAATTGAGAGTGATGCCTCATTTCTGCAAGCTCCAACCGCAAAGGAACTCAAACGCAAGTATGTCGCTTTATCCAGGCGTTTCATCGCAATGAAATTACATATGGCCACTTTGGGACAGTATTACAAAGATAAGAAAATTCCGAGAGGAATGCGCTCAAATTTACGGCCAAATCTTTTTCCGAATAATGATTTATTTTGCAAACGTTTTGAGATGTTATCTAACAGGTATTCACTTGATTATATTTTATTAAACATCGAGTTTTTGCAAATAGAAGTGGCCTCACTTTCTGAAGAATTGTCAGAGGTGGAACGGACATTGCAGATACAACTACCTGCTGATGATTTTATTCCATATAAAGATGAAGTTAAAAATCAACTTAACAAATTTCAGATGGAATTGGAGGAAGGGAAAAGGAGTAAATGGTCACGTGATGTAGATGATTACAAACGAGGTGATATATACACCTGGCAAACTGACCAGCCATCCACGAGTTTCAACCGTGATAATAGAAAAAGGAGGAATTACACACAATCACCCACAGATAAAGACCAAGCTTTTTTAGGAGTGGATCCAGAGACAAAGAAAAGAAAAGAACAAGAACCAGGAGAGGAGGCCGCCGGTATCGAAGACAAAGGAAAACAGCGGTACAACAGAACCAGACTACAATCAACAAAGACGCCATCACAGAGAAAGAGACAATAGTTTTCAACCTATCCTCAGTTGAACTGACTGAAGCTCAGTTGAGTGTCCTGTCCAAGGGTCTCACGTTTTGCCCGAGCACCAAGGTAAACTGGTTTGACTTAGAGATGGACCTAATTGATTTTTTTCGTTCTCTTAAACTTAAGGTATTTCTTAAGGGACGTACTGTAAATGCACAAACATGCCCTAGCGAATTTTCACTTAAAGGATTAAGTTTATTTAATAAAAGTGCCTTCTTTCCGAATGTAGATGAACCTGCGATAGAGGCCTACATTTCTGCAGTACAACGAGATGTCAGTATGCTGAAATCCCTACATGGGGATACAGAGAGAGTAAGCAATCCTAATCTGACTACTGCCGAAATTGAGGCCCTATCTCAACTTAAGAACAACCCCCAGTTAACTATAAAACCGGCCGATAAGGGCGGCGGGGTGGTTGTTCTTGATACACAAAACTATATCAGAGAAATTGAACGACAACTGAATGACACAAATGTATATGGTGTATTGCAAGGTGATCCGAAATTTCGCATTATGGCTATTATCAATAAGAGTCTATCCGATGCGGTGGCCGGGGGTATTATAGATGAGGGATTAAGGGAGTATCTGACGATATCAACTCCCATTACTCCCGTTATATACATATTACCTAAGGTCCACAAAAGCCTTGTGGACCCCCCCCGGTCGCCCCATCGTATCTGGCTCTGATTCTGTTTTTAGCAGAATATCCATCTTTCTTGACAGGATACTCAGAGAATTTTCAATGGCTGGAAAGTCCTATATAAAAGATACAGGCGATTTTTCTACAACAACTGAGGGCAGTGGATATCAGTGACATGCAGACTGTGACTCTCGTGTCCTTTGACGTTGTGTCCTTATACACGTCAATAGGGCATGAGAAGGGCATTGGTGCAGTTAATGAATATCTGGATGACTCGCCCGTAACACAGAATGCAAAGTGTTTTATAAACATTTTGCTGAGACTGATTCTTGAAAACAACTACTTCTTGTTTCAAGATACTTTTTATAATCAGAAACGTGGCGTGGCGATGGGGTCCAATGTGGCCCCAACGTACGCAAATATCTACATGCGACACATGGAGGAGGACTTTATCTATGTATTCCACCACTTCCAACATGTGATCAGGTGGTGGCGATACATAGATGACGTCTTCCTCCTGTGGTCTGGCACTGAATCAGAATTAAGGGAGTTTCATACATACCTTAATAGTATAGATCCTGATCTTCAATATACCATATCATACTCCAATACACAATTGTCATTCTTGGACACCAATGTGAAATTGGTTGATGGCACAATTGGTACAGGATTGTATGTGAAATCGACCGATAGGAACACTATCTTGCGGTATGAAAGCAATCACCCGCGTAGCCTAGTGAAACACCTGCCCCATTCACAATTTCTACGTACGAAACGTATTGTCTCTGACCACACCGAATTGTTAAATACATTGGAAACGATGGCAGGTAAATTTAGGGATCGGGGTTATCCCCGTAAACTGCTAGATACACATAAAAACAAAATTCTAGAGATGAACACCGAAATAACATCAATTATTCCCAAAAAAAAACAGAGGATACCATTTATGTCCACCTACTCTGAGTGCAGTTGGGAGATAGGTCATATCCTTAAGGGTTAATTGGAGTATCTTAAGCAGGTCTATTGTAGATGTACCTCAATTTAAATTCCCTCCCCTTCTATCGTACCGTAAAAACAAAAATCTCAAAGATCACTTGGTCAGGGCAGATACAGGTCCGAAAAAAATCAGTGTGCAGCGGACATTGACGCAGCCGGGCCTCGGGTGTTACCCGTGTCTCGGCTGCGTTAATTGTCGTCATATCTGCAAAGCCAGATTTTTTTGTACATCCGTTGACTAATAAAGAATATCCCATAAAATTCCATCTGAACTGTTCCTCGTCATATGTGATTTATGTGTTGGTCTGCCCCTGTAATCTATTATATGTTGGGGAAACTTCCACAGAACTAAAAGTTAGGTTGAATGACCACAGGAATTAAATAAGGAAGAAACGTACTGATCTACCAGTATCCAGACATTTTGGATCCCTAGGACATTCCGAGCGGGATTTAAGATGCTGGATCGTAGATCAGGTCAGGCTCCCCAGAAGAGGCGGTGACCGCTTAACTCTCTTGAAAAAGAGAGAGTTACGCTGGATTTATGATCTGGACAGCTTGCACCCTAAGGGTCTTAACATAGAGTTCAGGTGAGAGTTTTGTGGATTTGCGGGTCATTTTTAGTCCAGTTGCATATATGCGTTCGTGTCCTTTTCATGTCAGTATATTGGTGCAAGATAACTGTGAAAGACCATTATACAATTGTAACAATTCATTCGGAAACTAAAATATTTTTTCTTTTTGCCTTCAGGTTTTATATGTTTTCACCATATTGGATGTGGATCCCTGAATCTTGACCTTCTGGGGACAATGCGGCCCAATGTGGATATCAGCGTCTTCATGCCTATGCGTTACTCTATATAGACGTTTGCACTTTTATATCTACATGATATGACTGTTGATATGATAATTATTATATATTACATGAATGGGATTATAGGGTTGGTTTCCCTTAAGTAAAATGGTGCTTTTTACGTCCATCGCATAGAACGCATGCGCGTGATCTTTGCACTATGACTCACATGATGAGGTCAGTGTGAACATGCGCAATGAAGAGTTGGAGACGCGCAATGAACACGATGGTATATGTGGGCCCCATCGCCACCGAGGGTCGTATTTCTGTGATCCACATTCAGTATGTCACTTATATAATTGTGAATTTAACTTATTCAAAGTACTGTACACATTCTAATTCTCACTGAAGGGAAGGCATCCCTTAAATTATACATTGTGTAGCACTTGTCACTTTATGCACATGCACTTTATTGATATGTATCAGATGTATGTAATTGCAATGATTGTAACCACACCCTTATGGGTTGGACACTTTGTAATATGCCTTTATATTGTCTCACTTTCACTGTTACTATGCTTGAGGAAGGCTCTTGTGAGCCGAAACGTCGCAAGACTTGCCATATCATGGGTGAATAAATCACTGCTGTTTTTACCACATATTTGGAGTGCAGTCCTACTTTTTCGTCTTTATATATATATATATATATATATATATATATATATATAAAAAAAAAAAAGCCACTAAACCTGAGCAGACGTAGTCAGTAATTGACAGTACTGACCGGCGCTCAGCAGGTGCAGGACCCACGCACGCAGATGGCACGTTTGTGGGTTCAAAAATCTAAACTAGTACTAACTAAAATTTACTTATATACAGGGGTCCCTTTCAGGGCAAAAGGACCAGGAGGGGAAGCGGTGAAATCAGATACACAGGGGGGCGGAGCGGAGGCGAGGCCCTGCGTGACTCGAACTGTGCAGGGCAGGCTAAGTGAGGAGGGAGGGGGAGCGGCTTCAGTTGAGGAGGGAGGGGGAGCGGCTTCAGTTGAGGAGGGAAGAGTGCTGGCTGCGAGTGACTCACTGTCTGACTAACTGACTCCTCCCCTCCTGGCTGAGAGCTCCCCTCCTCCTATCCTGAGCCTGCGACTGCCTGACTGTCTGCTGAGGTGAGCGTGGCTGGACCATCTGACCGGTCCCTGAGTGAGTCCGGGGGCCATAACCCGCCTGGTGGGAGCGCCGGTGGCGGTGACATAGTGATAACTTAAGCCCAGCAGCCCCAGACCAGACCAGTCAATACCCCCTCCTTTAGGAAACAAATCTCAGTCAGTATTCTCATCAGATGTGACTGCAGGCAGCACAGCAGCAGGCCAGAAGCGATCGATCAGCCAGGAGTAATGTGCACAGCCTGGGTGGGAGGCCCCCCTTACCCTGGCCTTAGGCAAATGACAAACTGCCCCCCCCCCCTCAATCTTAAGTGACAAACCCAGCTCTGCTACATCTACAATGAGCAACTACAACAAATATAATGCCAAACTGCAGTTGCTCTATGTGATTGTGATGCCTTGGATAGCTTCCACTGGACCCACAGCCTGTGGGTCCAGTGGAAGCTATCCAAGGCTTCACATAGAGGAACTGCAGTTTGGCATTACATTTGTTGTAGTTGCTCATTGTAGATGTAGCAGAGCTGAGTTTGTCACTTGCCTAAGAATGAGGGGGGCAGTTTGTCACTTGCCTAAGGGAGGCCTCCCACTGTGCACATTAATCCTGGCTGATCGATCGCTGCTGCTCTCACATCTGATCAGAGATTTCCTAAGGGGGTATTGACTGGCATTAGGGACGGGCTGGTGGATGAGGGCAGTCACCCGGTCCTGCCTATGGATCACCCAGTTTGCACTTAGCTATGCCCAGGCCCCATGCCAGGGGGTCCCTGATGTATTAACTGACCAATAACATGGAGATCCCTGTGCCAGCTGCCTTGCTGGTGGACGATTGGCATATACTTCTGCTGTGGGCCACAGCAGAAGTATATGCCAATCGTCCACCAGCAAGGCAGCTGCCACTGGGATCTCCATGTTTATTTCATGTTAATTTTGCAGTTGTTTGTGTAAACTGGCACTTTACAATAAATGTTGTACTGAATTTTCAGCGAAATATATTTTTTTGGGGGGGGGGGGGGGTTGCAGTGGATCTTGGGTGAGTTCCCACACTTTTTTTCCCAGGACTTGACCCCTGCTTATATATATATATATATATATATATATATATATATATATATATATATACACACACACACACACACACACACACACTTACCTAAAGAATTATTAGGAACACCTGTTCTATTTCTCATTAATGCAATTATCTAGTCAACCAAATCACATGGCAGTTGCTTCAATGCATTTAGGGGTGTGCTCCTGGTCAAGACAATCTCCTGAACTCCAAACTGAATGTCAGAATGGGAAAGAAAGGTGATTTAAGCAATTTTGAGCGTGGCATGGTTGTTGGTGCCAGACGGGCCGGTCTGAGTATTTCACAATCTGCTCAGTTACTGGGATTTTCACGCACAACCATTTCTAGGGTTTACAAAGAATGGTGTGAAAAGGGACAAAAAAATGCAGTATGCGGCAGTCCTGTGGGCAAAAATGCCTTGTGGATGCTAGAGGTCAGAGGAGAATGGGCCGACTGATTCAAGCTGATAGAAGAGCAACGTTGACTGAAATAACCACTCGTTACAACCGAGGTATGCAGCAAAGCATTTGTGAAGGCACAACACGCACAACCTTGAGGCGGATGGGCTACAACAGCAGAAGACCCCACCGGGTACCACTCATCTCCACTACAAATAGGAAAAAGAGGCTACAATTTGCACGAGCTCACCAAAATTGGACTGTTGAAGACTGGAAAAATGTTGCCTGGTCTGAGGAGTCTCGATTTCTGTTGAGACATTCAAATGGTAGAGTCCGAATTTGGCGTAAACAGAATGAGAACATGTATCCATCCTCTGATGGCTACTTCCAGCAGGATAATGCACCATGTCACAAAGCTCGAATCATTTAAAATTGGTTTCTTGAACATGACAATGAGTTCACTGTACTAAAATGGCCCCCACAGTCACCAGATCTCAACCCAATAGAGCATCTTTGGGATGTGGTGGAACGGGAGCTTCGTGCCCTGGATGTGCATCCCTCAAATCTCCATCAACTGCAAGATGCTATCCTATCAATATGGGCCAACATTTCTAAAGAATGCTATCAGCACCTTGTTGAATCAATGCCACGTAGAATTAAGGCAGTTCTGAAGGCAAAAGGGGGTCCAACACCGTATTAGTATGGTGTTCCTAATAATTCTTAAGGTGAGTGTTTGTATATATATTGTGGGGGGGGTTAGCTCTTCTCCGGGGGTCATTCTCACAGATACGCCTTTAGGACACCAGGTTTCAGGTCCAAACAGTGTATTTATTGTGCAACACCAGCAACAACAAAATGACAAAATAATAAACACCCGTCCAGGCTCTAACTAAACATAAAGTTTCCTGACTCACCTAGGTCCCAGTTCACACCCTGTGAACTCATACGGCTTTGTCAGCCAATGTCCCACAGCCTCCTGGCTGTACAGAGCACAGTACGCCCACTGTCTCCAGTTCAGTATTTCTTGTGGGGGATTGGGGCTCAGTAGTCTGCCTGACTATGGCCCTGCGACCCTCCCAGGCGTCGCTGCGTCCCCCAACTCCAGGCTATCTCCCAGCCTTGTGGTCCCTCAGCCTTGCCCAGCTGATAGCAAACTGACAGAGCCTCCAGGCCTCTGTCCACAGGTAACACACTCCCCCCTTCTGACACCCTGGGAGGTGCTTTATGCCAGGCTGATTACATCCAGCTTGTCTCACCTGTGGTGGAACAGGGGTGTGGACCGCACTATCCACCCCTTCCTTGCCTCTAACCTGCGTGAGACCTGTCACTGTCTCACAATATATATATATATATATATCTAGCACCAAAAAAACACAAATGCTGATCAGCACTTGCAAGTCATAGCTCGAACACTGAAAAAGTGGTGCAGAGCCAACAAAAAGCCAAAAAAACTCCCAAAAAAGGACGGAGAGGTGGGTGGAGGGGGAAGGGGGAGGGGGGGACAGGGAATGGGGATCTGAAACCGCTGCAGATGAGCCAAAGATCACTACAGCTGTTCCAGATGTTGCTCTTTTTCGTCTTCTTCTGAAAAGCTGCGTGAAAAGCAGTGATTTATGTGGTAGTACCACAAGTCCCAGCGGAAAACGAGCAGCACAGAAGGGCACAGGTCCTCTCTGCAAGCAGTCACCAAGCTAGAATGGCTGCCTGCAGAGAGGCACCAACGGTTCTTTCTGCTACATAGCGCTGCCATTGGCTGGAGCGTTGTTCCAGCCAATCGCAGCGCTGGGAGGGGACATCAGTGTCTCATGTCCCCTCCCTGACCTCAGAGGTGACATGGGCTGATGTAATCAGCCCCAATCACCTCCTTCCCAGCCACCAGCAGCACCACAGATTGGCTGATTGTCGGGATACCTTTGGGTCACTACATCAACTGCCGTACAAGGAACGTGATCTACGCACTAATTTGTGAATGTGGAAAAATATACGTGTGCCAGACTGGTCAGGAGGTACGGAAACGTATTCAACAGCATCTATCAAATATATCCTTGGCCTGTCGTGACCGAACTCAAGCCAAGAAACCGCTTACTTCAGTCGCTGCGCATTTTCTGGACTGTCACCAGTGCATAACCTCTGGACTTAGGATTGCGGGCCTCGACTTGGTGCGCATGAATCTGAGGGGAGGGTCGGCTACTTCCCAACTGTTACGTTTGGAGTCCAAATGGATCTTCGATCTGGACACAGTGGCCCCACATGGACTAAATGAAGAGCTTACGTTCACTGGTTTCTATAATACCTGAATTTGGGATCTCATATTGAACCTGGTGGGTGGGGAGTCATGTTCTCCTCCACCTGGGGCATTATGACACCATGCTACCCCAGTAGTGGCAGGGTTTGCACCACATTGGGCAAATTGCTCTGTGGTGTCAGGGCACCCATACGGGGAGCCAACTAGGAGGTTTTTTGATTCACGCACATACATGTCTGCATTGTGCGTTTTGGGGACAGTGCGTTTGTTTGCACCAGTCGGCATGTATTATACATCAGTATACATCTGGCACTGGTTAGTGTATGTTTATACAGGGGCTTAAACTATGGGCTGCGGATTAGACAAAATCTTGAACGGCCATTTTTGCCTGTTCTGATATTTATATTTTTATTTATTTTATTATTAATTTATTATATTTTCCCATGTACCTATTAATGAATTTATTCCTCACAGTTCTTCCTCACCCGCTAAATTGCCCTTAGTGCATGTATAATAGCTTTATTTTTGTTCATAATATTGCTTAATTGCTTAACAGGCCCTTCTCCATTCCTCCCAGTATGCTGCACAGCCCCCGGCTCCCCTACCTGAACGGTGAGCGCACTGTGCATTCCACTATTCTCTGTGGAGTACACCATGCGTTCCACTGCGGCACTCCACTTCCGGTCATGTGATTACACACTTCCGGTTTTGCGATCCTCTATGTGCCGAACAGCTCTGCTGATATCGCTGCTACTGCCTCACTAGTTAACATGATTGGTAAATCTACAGTTGCTCACCATGTGAGATTTAGTCAAACTTCACTGCCCCCCTTTCCCCATGTTTATTTGTGTTGTGTGGCTGTGATTTTACAGGTGGATTGCATATGCGTTCCACCTGCAGATCATGTGACTTCCACACTTCCAGTTTCCGGATGTGTACTGTTTGACATGCCTCCACACCGCCCACTTCATCTCTGCTGCACAGGTGAATCTAATTATACTCTATTCATTACCCTATATTATGTGACACCCCAACATACAGTTCTTCACCCCTGAGGAAGCCGGATTACTCCGGCGATACGCCTTGGGCGTTTCTCATGTTTCCAGGTCCACTGCACCAGCTGGTTATGTAGGCTTGGCTTGTGATATTTGACCTTATCATGGTCCGTCTTTATTCTTAGGCCTCTTTCACACTTGCGTTGTCCGGATCCGGCGTGTACTCCACTTGCCGGAATTACACGCCGGATCCGGAAAAACGCAAGTGTACTGAAAGCATTTGAAGACGGAACCGTCTTCCAAATGCGTTCAGTGTTACTATGGCACCCAGGACGCTATTAAAGTCCTGGTTGCCATAGTAGGAGCGGGGAGCGGTATACTTACAGTCCGTGCGGCTCCCGGGGCGCTCCAGAGTGACGTCAGAGCGCCCCATGCGCATGGATGACGTGATCCATGTGATCACATGATCCATGCGCTTGGGGCGCCCTGACGTCACTCTGAAGCGCCCCGGGAGCCGCACAGACGGTAAGTATACTGCTCCCCTGCTCCCCACTACACTTTACCATGGCTGCCAGGACTTTAGCGTCCCGGCAGCCATGGTAACCACTCTGAAAAAGCTAAATGTCGGCTCCGGCAATGCGCCGAAACGACGTTTAGCTTAAGGCCGGATCCGGATCAATGCCTTTCAATGGGCATTAATTCCGGATCCGGCCTTGCGGCAAGTGTTCCGGATTTTTGGCCGGAGCAAAAAGCGCAGCATGCTGCGGTATTTTCTCCGGCCAAAAAACGTTCCGTTCCGGAACTGAAGACATCCTGATGCATCCTGAACGGATTTCTCTCCATTCAGAATGCATTAGGATAATCCTGATCAGGATTCTTCCGGCATAGAGCCCCGACGACGGAACTCTATGCCGGAAGACAAGAACGCAAGTGTGAAAGAGCCCTTAGTTGTCTTACCTTACCTGACATTTGCTTTATGTTATTTATTGAATTCCTTTATATGCTGGTTTATAGCGCATATGCCTATTTGTGGCAACTCAGTGGACCTGTGTGTGTCGGTTACACATATTCTATTGCATACCGCACTTTGTCTTCATTGTATACAATTTTTAATGTGTGTCTGTTTGTGTGTCTAATAAACTTTTATATACATTTTAATATTGATTCGTTGTTGGATGTGCATTCGAGGGGTGGCTCTTTTGACTCTCTCTTGGGTCAGGTTATTTGTCAGATTGGCTGATTGTTGTATAGCGCTGCCATAGGCTGGAGCATTGCTCCAGCCAATCGCAGCGCTGTGAAGGGACACCTGTGTCTGGTGTCACCTCCCTGACCTAGGAGGAGACATGGGCTGATGTTATCAGCCCCCTTCCACCTCTAGCCGAGCCCCCTTGCAGCTCCATTCATTGCCGGCGCTGCGATGGGCTGGTCTTCACTAGCCAGCCAATCGCAGCAATCGGGGCTGCAGGGGGGCGGAAAAACTACTATTCTCCTTCAGCTAAGATGGCTGACTGCCGATTAGTGCAGTCAGCTTACTCCGGTCACCGCGCGATTCGCCACGGTGACCGGAGTTATCCATGACGTACTATTACGCCACGATGCGGTAAGTCATTGACTTTCATGACGTACTAGTACGTCCTGTGTCGGGAAGGGGTTAAAGGGAACCTGTCACCTCCAAAAACCATGCCAAGCCGTCAGCAGTACCTGACAGTAGCCAGCAGTGTATTTCCGACGATAATTTTCTTCCTGAAGGTCGATGTGGCTAAAGCTCAGAAAACGTTCTTTTATCCCCTGCCGACACGCTTCTCTAGTCATGCTTGAAGTCAAGAGGGAGCGGCCTCCTTGCTTCAATCAGGATAACCACACCCCCTTCCCTGCCCCTTCGCTGTGACTGACAGCCAGTAGCTCGGCTGGCTTTGCCGAACTCTCTGCATAAGCGCTGTCAGTCACAGCGAAGGGGCAGGGAGGGGGGTGTGGTTTTCTTGACTTGAAGCAAGGAGGCCGCTGCTCCCTTGACTTCAAGCATGACTAGAGAAGTGCGCCGGCAGGGGAAAAAAGAACGTTTTCTGAGCTTTAGCCGCATCGGCCTTCAGGCAGAAAATTATCGTCAGAAACACGCTGCTGGCGGCTTGGGATGGCTTTTGGAGGTGACAGGTTCCCTTTAAATCAGGCATGTCCAATTGCGGCCCGGAGTAAAACGGCCCCCCAGGGGTTTGATTAAATTGTGGGTATTCCAGCCCCCGGCCCCTCTCACCAGTCACCGCCCAGCTACTCACCGGGAGCCCACAGCTTTACAGGAAGAGGCTGCATCAGCAAAGGCCAAATCTCGCGGCAACGTCCGAGATCACGCGAGATTTGGTCTTTGCCTTCACAGAGAAGAAAAGCCGAGATCTCACAACGTCCGAGATCTCGCGGGATTTGGGCTCAGGGGGAAGGAAAGCCCACATCTCAGATGTCACGAGATTTTTGACGTCACGAGATCTCGGACATCGCGAGATCTCGGCTTTTCTTCTCTTGTAAGGCCAGAATATCGGTCATACTGCACATAACATATAATTGTGATCGATTAAGTTGCAGTTTGTTGAGGTCTCCTACCTCCACGGTCACATTACCCCCAGAGGACATTTATACAGTGTGAAGGTCCGAAATGTAGAAGAAAAAATTTATTAAAACATTTCTGGCTGCGTTCTAGAGCTGAGTTCCAATTTTTATAATGGCAACTACAAATAAGAAACGAAAAGTTGACAGTGAGGGACGCCGCTTCCAGGACAGGTGGAAAGTGGAATATTTTTTCACTGAAATACGGAATCACTGTGTTTGTATAATATGCCAAAGACTGTGGCTGTTAATAAGGAAATTAATGTCAAGAGACACTACCAGTCGAGACACAGCACATACGTCAAGCTAACAGGGCGCGACCGCAGTGACAAGGTAAAGCAACTTGAAGCTGTTTTAATGTCTCAACAGCGATTTTTTACAAGAGCCCGTGAGTCAAATGAAAATGCCACAAGGGCTAGCTATGAGGTAGCAACGTTAATTGCTAAAAATTGCAAATCTTTTGCTGAGGGTGACTTTATTAAAGAATGCGTTATGAAAATGGTGCAGAATATCTGTCCCGAGAAGAAGTCAGAGTTTTCCAAAATTTGCCTGGCTCGTAACACTGTAGCACGGAGAGTAGAAGAAATTTCATCAGATATTAAGAGACAGTTAACGTCAAAAGGAGTTGATTTTGACTTCTTTTCAATAGCCTGTGATGAAAGCACGGACCTCTCCGACAGCTCAGTTGCTGATTTTTCTGAGAGGGGTGGACGATTAAATGAATGTGACTAAAGAGCTCCTTGACCTCCAGAGTCTTAAGGACCAAACAAGAGGAACAGATTTATTTGTTTCTGTTAGTTCTGCCATAGATGACATGAAACTGCCTTGGAACAAAGTTACTGGGATAATTACTGATGGGGCACCTGCCATGGCTGGTGAACGAAGTGGATTATCAACCCTAATCTGTAACAAGGTGATCGAAGAAGGAGGCAAAGCTATTAAACTGCATTGTATCATTCATCAACAAGTTCTCTGTGCTAAACATCTCAAATATGACCATGTTATGAAACCGGTGCTAAAGACCATTAATTTTATTCGCTCTAGAGCCCTGTGCCACCGCCAGTTTAAACAGTTTCTACTGGATATCCAGGCTGAATACGAAGATGTTTTATATCATAACGATGTAAGATGGCTCAGTCGAGGGTCTGCACTGCAGCGTTTCTACTCTCTCAGAAAAGAAATTGGAGAATTCTTGGAAACAAAGGGACAACCGATGCGAGAACTATCTGATCCTATTTGGCTGGCTGATTTAGGGTTTCTAGTCGACATAACAAAGCATCTGAATGTACTGAACATGAGTCTTCAGGGCAAAGATGCAGCGGTGAACCAGCTTTATTCACACCTCAAAGCCTTTGGAACAAAGCTGCAACTTTTCCAAAAGCATTTGTCACAAACACTGCCCAATACCATTCATTTTTCAGCGTTGCAGGAAATAATGAACAGTTTTCCACAGGATGATATCAGTGCACAAGCGAGCAGGTATGCAGCAGACATCGCATCTCTTGCTGGGGAGTTTAGACGGCGCTTTCAAGATTTTGCAGCTATTGAAAAGGAGATCACCCTTTTCTCCTCTCCATTCTCTGTTGACCCCAACAATGCTCCAGATCAGCTGCAGCTCGAGCTCATTGACCTGCATTGTGACAGTGAGTTACGCAGTCGGCACCAACAGCTCTCTCTTGTGAAATTTTACAGCCAACTGGATAAGAGCCGTTTTAAAGAGATTCGAACATTGGCAAAGAAAATGCTGAGCTTGTTTGGCTCAACATATTTGTGTGAGAAGACATTCTCTGTTATGAACCTTAACAAGAATCGCATGCGGACAAGACTAAGTGACTCTCACTTGCGTGATATTTTGCGCATCAAAACCACAGCCTTTGAACCAGATCTAGCCTATCTGCTGCAGTCCAGATCTCAGTTTCACCCTTCACATTAGTGCAGGCAAGATTTTTTTTAGTTGAGATGAATACATTGTAAAATCTCAATTAGGCTACTTTCACACCTGCGTTCGGGGCTCCGCTTGTGAGTTCCGTTTGAAGGCTCTCACAAGCGGCCCCGAACAGATCCGTCCAGCCCTAATGCATTCTGAGTGGATGCGGATCCGCTCAGAATGCATCCGTTTGGCACCGTTTGTCCTCCGCTCCGCTCAGCAGGCGGACCCCTGAACGCAGCTTGCAGCGTTCGGGTGTCCGCCTGGCCGTGCGGAGGCAAACGGATCCGTCCAGACTTACAATGTAAGTGAATGGGGACGGATCCGTTTGAAGTTGACACAATATGGCTCAATTTTCAAACTGATCCGTCCCCCATTGACTTTCAATGTAAAGTCAAAACGGATCCGTTTGCATTATCATGAACAAAAACAAATTTTTTTATTTTTTTTTCATGGTAATGCAAACGGATCCGTTCTGAACGGATCTAAGCGTTTGCATTATAGGTGCGGATCCGTCTGTGCAGATACCAGACGGATCCGCACCTAACGCAGGTGTGAAAGTAGCCTTAAAGGGAACCTGTCATCAACTTTATGCTAACCTCACTGAGGAGAACAAATATTGGTAGAGGGACATTAAAAGGGAGCAAAAATAATGAAAAGTTTATTAGTGCTTAGTGGGGATAGGGGTGAAAACCTACAATAATCATAGGACATAGAATCAAAACCGTCTATCCAGATGGTACAACCTATTATTGTATTGGCAGGGATCCTCCCAACTATGATGTGTTGGAGGCCCACTGAGGTGTAACAAACAGATAGACGGACTAATATGTTAAAATGTGTATGGAACCACCGCACTATGAATCGGATATGATACTCCGAGAAACAAGGTACTGCCTCTCAATAATAATATGTGCTGGTGGGATAATACAGGAGTAGTATGACCTCTGGGAATGTGTCTGTGTTGAATTGCTAAAAATATGGAACGCTTCACGAATTTGCGTGTCATCCTTGCGCAGGGGCCATGCTAATCTTCTCTGTATCGTTCCAATTTTAGTATATGTGCTGCCGAAGCAAGCACGTACCTCTTACACTTTGCTATAGTATTTTGTAACCTCACTGAGGGCAGCATACATTAGTGACAGAAATGCTGATGTCAGCGGTGTGCCCCTCATGAGCTAAAAGTAAGTGGTTGCTGAGAACCAGCATCATAATCATTGCAGACTGGGCCTTGAAAAGAGTCAAATCTACCTGAGAAGAGTCCTGGTTATTCCTAATCTCCTGCTCTCCCCGTCCATCTGCTGATGATTGGCAGTTCTCTCCTAGAGAGAAAGGGAACTAGGTAGAAGCCTGTCAATCATCAGCAGGTGGGCAGGAGAGCAGGAATTCATGAATAACCATGACTCTTCTCAGGGGGCCGGGACTCTTTTCCAGGCCCAGTCTGCCATGATTGTGATGTTGGTTCTCGGCAACCACTTACTTTTAACTTGACAGACCGCTAAAATCAACTCACCTGTGTCTACTTTATTCTGCCTTTAGTATAGTATGGGTGGAATAAAGTTGATAACAGGTTCCCTTCAATGTCAGTTGGTCAATCAGTTATAAATATATTTGAACATATGTGTATACTTGGTGTTATGTTCCTGTTCACATTTTTGAAATTTAAAAGTTAACAGACAACCTTGTAATGTACTGTTTCCGACATATTTCTGCCTCCTGTTTTTTATATTGAAGGCAGAGTGATTTAACACCTGTTTAGATTTGTCATCCAAGTCACAAAATGAAAGGTAGGCCGTTTGCAATAAAATTTGCATAAAATAGTTAATTTGCATGTAATTTTAATGGTTCAAGGAATGTTGGGCAAAATGGTCGGCCCTCGTACATGTTCACTTTATCAAATCTGGCCCTCCTCGAAAAAAGTTTGGACACCCCTGCTTTAAATGGATGCCCCATACTGATGCCATATAGTGGCATCTATTCACCATAGAGTTCCAGTGTAAAAAAAAAAAAAAATACTTTTTTTTTTTACCGGACTGTGCAGGATAAAAGAACATGGTGTGCTGCGTTTTTGTATGCTTTTTTTGTAACGTATACGTCAAATGGGGGCATAATACATGATGTTACCTTGCCCAGTGCATCTTATAAATATTATATATTGCCTGTAAAATATAAATAATTTATGTTTTCTCTTTTTTCCCAGAAGGAAGGCCCAAGTATGAAAAAAAATTAGGAATTGAATCAGGAAATCCTGGCCTCTTTCAAACGAGCATGTACAGTGCAGAAAACATTCTTAGGGCTCATGCACACGGCCATTGTGCGTTATAGGAGAACGGAAAGGAAGGATTCGGCACGTAACTGAGCCGAACGGAGCCTACCGACCCTGAGACTATAATTTGAAGAGACAAAAGTCCTGCGTGCACAACTTTTGTCTCCGTTGCAAAAATCTTCCTCTGAGCGGAAACCTAACAGACCCATTATAGTCTATAGGGTCGGTAGGCTCCGTTTGCTCAGTTACGTGCTGAATCCGTCCCTTCTGTTCTCCTGCTCCTTTAACGGAGCAGAAGAACGGAAAGGCTGAACGGTGATGTGAACTCTGCCTTAGGGACAGTCCCTGCAAATTCCGTACTCTTGAGCAACTATGAGATACCAATTTTGTATAGTTTATTTTTGTAGTTTTTTTTTTGTCATAATGCTCTTTTATGTTAAAAATACTATTTAAATTTTTTTTACATAGTTTTTTTGGTGTGTACTAATTAGTCACACAAGGGGACTTCAACGTGTGATCCTTTCATCACTTACGTAATACACCGCACTTTTATATAGTGCCGTGTACTATGTCTGGCAGACCCAGAAGCCATAGTGAGGCCTTTGACTGGTAAAGCAAACCTCCTTCTCTCAGTCTAAAGCCTCATGCACACGACCGTTCTGTTTTTTGTGATCCGCAAAAAACGGAAGCCACCCGTGTGCTTTCCGCAATTTGCGGAACGGAACGGGCGGCCCATTGTAGAAATGCCTATTCTTGTCCGCAAAACGGATAAGAATAGGACGTTATATTTTTTTTGCTAGGCCACGGAACGGAGCAACGGATGCGGACAGCACACGGAGTGCTGTCCGCATCTTTTGCGGCCCCATTGAAGTGAATGGGTCCGCATCCGAGTTGCAAAAACTGCGGCTCGGATGCGAACCAAAACAACGGTCGTGTGCATGAGGCCTAACTGCTTAGATGCCTCAGTCATATTACAACCATCTCCGGCTGCTACTACTGCAATGCCCGCCCCAAAACTACACTGAGGTGCAGGAATTAGACCTCTACTTAATGAACATTTACGTCAGGGTGCAGGACAGAGTTGGTTCCCATCTGATATACGTATTATATATATCCTGCCTAGTGTAAGCCCCATTCTTCAATACCGCATGGCTGCAGTTCCCATTGTATTCAATGGAGAGGTGACTTGCCTCGTGGATGGCTCTCCATTTAAGTATATGGGAATTCAATCCGTTTTTTTTGTTTTTTTTTACCAAGTCTCACTGATTTCATTGGAGAGCACAGCACGCGTGCTGGGAGTTGTAGTGCAGCAATAACTGGCGCAGCATCGGTTGGATACCACTACTATGTGCACTGTATAGCCATTATTGAGTGTATATAGGGGATTACCATGTATTAGATGTGGGTTTTACGCCACAACAATGCGAAAAGACGGACATCTCCTCAGCAACGGACTGCCATGCAGTCAGTGACGTCACCCTCATGGAAAGGAAGTGGTGCTGGCGCTGCAGCCGGAAGAGGGTGGTGCGCATGCGTGGCGTGCTGGCTTTTTGGCGCACACGTGTCTCGATTGCAAAGGTCCGAGTGTAGGTCTCCGGGTCGGACGCACGCGGTGATCCCGGTTTAGCCATGTTGGTGCTTTTTGAGACCGCGGCGGGATACGCCATATTTAAGGTAATGTGGGTGGCACGTCAAAGGAGCTTGTAAGGTCGCACGTGGTGCGGTTCTAGGAGACTGCCGGCTGCCCTCGTGTCTTCATGTTATACGATGAATGGGGCTTTATATCATGTGCGGCTGGCCGTGTTCACACCGGCAGCGGCAGTAACACGATAGAGATGGGGGATGTGTTAGTGCAGGCTCTGCAGTGAAATGCTGCCAGCTACAAGCATGCCAGCCCCGGGGCCCACCTTCTGCCCTCACCCAATTCCCATATTGATTTTAATGATTGAATGTTAACCCCTGATATACTTTAGCCTTTGGGATATTGAGGGGTTGGAGCAGTATGTGTTATGCATGTTCCTTCTAACCCTTGGGCTGATCCACCCCTCATGGCCACAATTAAAGGGGTTTTCTGTGACTTTACAACTGAGGACATGTTCTCTGGTCATCAGTAGTGAATTGTTCAAAGCTTCTGATTTAATACTGTACGGAGATCTGTCTCCTTAGGCTACTTTTACACTCGCGTTTTCCAAGACGGATCCGCACAGATTGATCCGTTCAGATAATACAACCGTCTGCATCCGTTCAGAATGGATCCGTTTTTGTATTATCTTTAACATAGCCAAGACAGATCCGTCTTGAACACCATTGAAAGTCAATGGAGGACGGATCCGTTTTCTATTGTCATAGAAAACGGATCCGTCCCACTTGACTTAGGCTACTTTCAGACTAGCGTTCAGAGAGGATCCGTCTGGTGTCTGCACAGGCGGATCCTCTCCTATAATGCAGACATTTGGATCCGTTCCGAACGGATCCGTCTGCATTATAGTTTAGAAAAAATTCTAAGTCTGAAAGTTGTTCAGACGGATCTGTCCAGACAGACGGGGGACGGATCCGTTTGAAAATTGAGCCTTATTGTCAACTTCAAACGGATCCGTTCCCATTGACTTACATTGTAAGTCTGGACGGATCCGTTTGCCTCCGTCTGCTGAGCGGAGGCTGAACGCTGCCAGACTGATGCATTCTGAGCGCATCCGCATCCACTCAGAATGCATTGGTAGCTGGACGGATGCGTTCGGGGCCGCTTGTGAGACCCTTTAAACGGAGCTCACAAGCCCTAACATTGTGTGTCAGAACGGATCCGTTTTTCTCAGTTTCTTCAGCTGAATGGTGACTGATCGGAGGCAAACTGATGCATTCTGAGCGGATCCTTTTGCATTCAGAATGCATTAGGGCCAAACTGATCCGTTTTGGACCGCTTGTGAGAGCCCTGAACAGATCTTACAAACTGAAAGCCAAAACGCCAGTGTGAAAGTAGCCTTATAATGTATGGGCTTCAGTTCCGAGGTGCCAGTCAGGACTGAAGCGGAGTTCGGTTTCAAGTTTTAAAGTGGTTTTTCACTTTAAAAACCAACTACTGAAGTTTTTTAACAAAGTCACGCTCAACTTCGCAAATGGCTTTGGCTTATTGGAGCCTATACGTTTTCTAGACAGATTATGAAGATGGATCTCTGAACAGTATTAGGGCCCATTCAGACGGCTGTATGAACAGGTCCATACCCGTTCCCTATTTCAATGCGGCCTCAAAAGATGCGGACAGAACACCGGGTGTTCCGTTCCGCGGCTCCATGGAAAGGATAGAGCATGTCCTATTGTTGTCCTCGGAATGCACACGGCAGGTATCCGTGTTTTGCAGATCCGCCAAAAACTACGGCCATCTGCATGGGCCCTTAATCCGAAGTTTTAAATGAAGCGACTTTGGATGTAGCATCCGAAACGCTCTTAGTTCATTACTATCTGAAAGGTGGGAGTCCCGACACCCAGAACCCCCACTGATCAGCTGTTGGAGACGGCACCTGTGCTTACAGTAGCTCTGTGGCCTTCTCTCAGCTTTTCCTAGGCCAGTGATGTCACAGCCATGTGGCCTAGTTGCAGCTCAGCCTCATAGAAGTGATTGGGGTAAAGCGCGATACCCAGCAAAGCCACTATACAATGTACGGCACTGTGGTTGGTGAGCGCAGAGAAGGCCGCAGCACTCACAGGAGAGATGGTGCCTTCTCAAACTGCTGATCGGCAGGGGTCCCAGGTGTCGCACCCCCACTGATCGAAAACCCTTTTACTGCCAGGAGAATCCGGTATTATGCACCTGGCCACAGGTACCCTCCTGAATTCAAGTTTGTCGCTGTCCTGAGTATGGTGATACAGTTGAATACTGCGGTGGGGGCAGCAGAAGTTTATGCTGCACTGTCACTTCAGACTCCCTTATAATATGGCACCACTTTCAAGTTTTTTTCCAGGGCTACTTTTAAGTTGCAAGTCCTCCTCTACCTGCATACCATGGAGGGGATCTAGCATATTATAACGTATGCTTAAAGGGTTTCTGTCATGATAAATAACGTTATGTATCTGATTGACATGAGCGATGTGCTAATGTCAGCAGTACATAACAGAATGCTTTATAACTCCCTGCCTGCTGCCGTTTCCTCAAAATAAAGACTTTTAAAATATGCTAATGAGCCTCTAGGTGCTATTAGGTCTTTGCTTCAGCTCCTAGAGGCTCGGTCTACGCACCCTTTGGCACTCCCAGGTCCAGTTGATTGACTTTCGAGTTCTGCTCAGTGTCCCGTAAATCCTGCGTCGTCCCGTTTAGTATTCGGCGCAGAGTGAAGGACGTGTGCCTGCTGCCGGCTTCCTCACTGCGCCGAAGGAAGGAAGTCGGCAGCAGGAGCGCGTCCTTCATTCACTGCGCCAAATACTAAACGGGACGGCGCAGGCGTGGGATTTACTGGATGAAGAGGAGAACTCGAAAGTCAATCAACTGTACATGGGCGTGCCAAAGGGTGCGTAGACCGAGCCTCTAGGAGCTGAAGCAACGCCCTAATAGCACATAGAGGCTCATTAGCATTTTATAAAAGTCTTTATTTTAACAGAACGGCAGCAGGCAGGGAGTTATATAGCATTCTGTTATGTACGGCTGACATTAGCACATCGCTCATGTCAGCCAGCTACATAACGTTATTTATCATAAAGGGGTTGTCCAAGATGAATACTAATCTCAGACATTCTCCCGAATGGCACTGGGG
Source organism: Bufo bufo (assembly GCF_905171765.1). Classification (NCBI taxonomy): domain Eukaryota; kingdom Metazoa; phylum Chordata; class Amphibia; order Anura; family Bufonidae; genus Bufo; species Bufo bufo. The sequence continues at coordinate 146,273,021 of NC_053395.1, read as the reverse complement.
AAAGAATTGTCTGGATGGAGTGGGGGCCATAGTGGAATTTTTCTAGCGGGGGTGCTAGAAAAATTTAATAAAATCTATGTATGTCTGGCATTGCTGTGGCTCTATAATGGGAAAACCACAACAAGTTAGAGGACACCCTGAACGCTTGATTAAAAAAGTCTTTTGAAAACGCAAAAGGAAACTCGGATGTTTCCATTGAAATACAAGTAGTGTCAGGAACAAGAGTGAGGTTTGTTCTCCTCAATATGGCTGACATTATTAGATCACTTGTATAGAGCTGAGCTGTAGTACCTGAGGACAGTCACTGCCGGTATCTCTGGCTGACTGCTCCTCCTGTTTCATTCCACTCTCTATATCCAGAAGAGCTAAGTTCTACCTGTAGTTCCTCACCAACGCCTGTATGTGTGGGTGCAAAGACAGCTTTGCTCTAGGCTCCGTATGCTTGGGTTCATGTAGGCACCATGAAGCAGCTTAGTCTTTCTGCTGTTTGCATGAGGTCTTATGGCGGAAGAAAAACACTTGTTCTCCCAGGTATGCCCATAGTGTGACCGTAGTAAATACAGCAGAACTGCATAGCTGTGACCACCCTCTTCATTAATAATTCTTGCTTTTTAATCAATTGTCATCTTATTAGGTTCTAGATGAAAGCAAGTTGCAAGAAGTGGACAGTATATGGAAGGAATTTGAGACCCCAGAAAAGGCAAATAAAGTGTAAGTCCAAGAACGTCCACCAAGTGCATCTCATCTCCTGTTGTGTCAGCGTTCTGTGAAACGGGTTGAAGAATAAAAATTTCTCATGTGACGTTACATCATATGGTCAGTCTGATGACTGCACGTCAGTAAATATATAGACACCTGGGTCTCCATTCCATGGTTATGGTGGGGGTGGAGTCTCATCCATTCTCTAAAGCACCAAGCAGTTGTGTCCTTTCCAGGATCTGCCAGTGGTGGCTCCATAAGTCATTAGATTCGTCATCATTACCTCACTACCTGGCCACATACATGGAGGTATTTATTTCTTAAAGGGAATCTGTCACCTATTTTGAGCCTATAAAACTGTGAACATAGCAATGTGCAATAAAGTACCTTCATTCCTGCATGTGTCCTCTTTCTTTTATTCAACTTTTCATTCAGATGAAAAAGCGATTTTTCAGATATGCAAATTGTCTCAAGGCCCCCAGAGGGGCGTTATTACTCCGAAATCCCACGCAGGCGCAGTATCGCTGAGTGCCTGCACCTGTACGATACTCCTGGGGCCTCAATAGTGTCACTGGGCATGCGCCGAGCCCAGTGACATGATCAGAGCGCTGTTGCCCTCTGGAGCAGGAGTATCGTACAGGCACTCAGCGATACTGCGCCTGCGCGGGATTTTGGAGTAATAACGCCCCTCTGGGCACCTTGAGACTTAATTTGCATATCAGAAAAATCGCTTTTTCATCTGAATGAAAAGTTGAATAAAAGAAAGAGGACACATGCAGGAATGAAGGTACTTTATTGCACATTGCTATGTTCACAGTTTTATAGGCTCAAAATAGGTGACGGATTCCCTTTAATACTTGAAATAAATCAGATTGAGTTGACTCCTCCCTGTAGAAGATGTGTAGTTCTGCGGCGATTATTAGACCAGCCGGGCCACTATTTCACTTGGATTTCCTTGTTTTCTAGAGTGAAGTTAAAACACTTTGAGAAGTTTCAAGACACGACTGAAGCGTTAGCAGGTACGTCCTTCTGCCCTTTTTAATATTGACTGTTGCCAATGATGGATTTTCTTTAAACTGAAACACAGTGATTTTAACTGAATGTTTCGTCACTACCACTGAGGCAACATTTTTTTTTTCCTTCTATGACTTGGAAAGGATGTGTCTAAGCTACTTTGAACCTTCAAAGGGGTCCGGTCACAGTGCAGGCCCATGTGAATGCTAAGAATAGGAGCCAAGTGGGGTGCGTTTGTGGACACTTAATGGGCAGCTAAAGAGTCATTAAGGGGCAGAGTTTCAGGGGAACAATGATATGGTCAGTCATTTGTTTCCTTACCATCATAAGTGAGAGAATGAGGAAGAAGCCATCTACACCGACCATTGCCTTAGCTGGTGTCTTTATTTCTACTGTGCTGCCCTGTTATAGGAGCAGACCAATGGAAATAACAGATTTGCCACGACTGACAGACCACACTGACTTTACAGGAACACGCCATGTGTCAGCACGTTCTGTTTCCATGTGGCCAGTTCAAGCGTCAAGAAGTCAGTTTCACCATCTTAACATTGATTCCTCCAACAAAAACCATGCTTGCCAGTATCTTATCCTCAGGGACTATTTAACCCTAGATTGCTGGCCTGTCTCATTCAGAAGACTCTGGCATCTGAATGCAGGCATTCTGTCAACGTATTAGGCTACTTTCACACTAGCGTTAATATTCTCCGGTATTGAGATATGTCATAGGGTTTAAAAAACAGGTTACAAAACGGAAGTGTTTTTTTTTTCCCTTCATTGTCATTGGGGACAGAATGGAATGCTCCAAAATGCGTTCCGTTCTCATACCGGAGAGCAAACCGCAGCATGCGATGCGGAGCAAGACCCAATAGAAAACGGATCTGTCCCCCATTGACTTTCAGTGGTGTTCATGACAGATCCGTCTTGGATATGTTAAAGATAATACAACTGGATCCGTTCATAATGGATGCAGATGGTTGTATTATCAGTAACGGAAGCGTTTTTGCTGAACCCTGCTGGATCCAGCAAAAACGGTAGTGTGAAAGTAGCCTTAAAAGAAAATTTAAAACCAGGAACAACTTGCTGCCAAAAGCTAGAATTTACAGTGATTTTGGTTTTTCATTATTTTTTTTTATAACAATGGGTTACTTCTGATGTCAGGTTCCCTTTAAATGCAATTTCTTCTATAAAAATCTGTGCATTTTATAAAAAGGCTAAAGAGCCCTTTTAATCAAATTCTTTACTTGTACATTCCTCAGCGGCTACTGCTTTGGTAGAAGGAAAGCTCGGCAAAAACTTAAAGAAGGTACTAAAGAAAATAGCAGCAAAAGAAGCACATGAACAACTGGCAATTGCAGATGCTAAGCTCGGAGGTGTCATTAAGGTATTGATCTGGAAATTAGAAGACATTTTACATGTGTTTTCTTTATGAACATTCTTTTCTCATGAAGTCGGGTGGATCTGCTGATTGGTTTTGCTTTCTATGTTCATAACTTTAGGACAAGGTGAACATCAGCTGCGTGCACAGTGCCATGGTGACGGAGCTCATGAGGGGTATTCGCAATCAGGTCGATGGCCTTATTACAGGACTGTCAACTCGGGAAATGGCTGCTATGTCCCTTGGCTTGGCACATAGGTAGCTTACCTGTATTCTACTTAGCCCAAATGTGATTGATGGATTGAAAATTTGTATTTGTAAAATTGTGTCCAAAGGTAAACTTGCCCTCTAAGTGCCGCCGTTTACCTGCGCAGTAGTGCAATATACCTGTGACTTCCATGCCTGAACTGTCTTTATTTGGTTGCCGATGATGGAGTTTAGTTGAGCTGAATATCTATGATTTCAATCAACATTTCGTCACTACCACTGAGGCAACCTTTAGAATGTGTATTAGGACGCATAGTACCTTTTGCATGGAAAATAGTGCAAGCTAAGCTGTAAACCCAGCCTCCTTCTGTTATGTCCCCAGAACCACATGTATCTAGCTCTGTATGTTGTGGTGCAGTCTTACTTTGAGTAGTGTACTTCTTACACTCCCTTCTTGTATCTCCACAGCCTGTCCCGCTACAAACTAAAGTTCAGCCCTGACAAGGTTGATACAATGATTGTACAAGCCATCTGTAAGTATCTAGTCGTTAAAAGTATAAATTGGTGGTGATGAAACTTACTGCTCTTAAAGGGAATCTGTCACCTACTTTTGCTGTATGTAACCGTGTATGTAGTGCTGTGTAACATGATTAAAACCTTTGTCTGGTTGGTGATCGTTCAAAACGAAAAAAAAGTAGGTCATAGATTTCCTTTAAGGTGTTTGGTTATTTTCCTAACTTGACTTTTTCCTCCAGCCCTTCTAGATGATCTGGATAAAGAGCTGAATAATTACATCATGCGTTGCAGAGAGTGGTATGGCTGGCACTTCCCCGAGCTGGGCAAAATTATCACCGACAACTTGGCATACTGCAAGTGTTTGCGGGCTGTAGGTGAGTTAACATTCTATGCCTGATGTCTTATCCTAGAGTAAGACTTTACATGTGCCAAGGATCAAGACAAGCATAGTCAATGAATGTTCCCAATGATTGGCCCTTGTAAGGCTGTTGCTGATCACCCATTGGCCAAGCAAATAAGTGTTCGGGTGATTGCCTCTCATATTTGGCACCTAAAATTGTCTGCTGGCAGCACATGGCTCTATGTAACCAGGGATGTGCTCCCAGTGAACATTGAATCTGTATTGGGATGAACGATTGCGGTACGATTGTTGATACCTGTGCAGAGGGAATGATTACTCCATGTAAATGTGGCTGATTGGACAGTTTGTTCCTAATTATTGCTCTGTGCATCGGAAAAGCAAATGGGCCCTAAGATTGAGGAAAGCTGCTGCGTTGAGTTTTGTCATCAATATATTGTCTCGAACTACCCTGTTCTTGCTTGTAATGGGAGCAGTTGACTGGTGTCTTTACATTTCACGTGAACTTTTGCACTGACTGTGGGTTTAATAAAATGAAGAATATTTAAAATGACCACAGTGATGAGTTACAGCTCCATTTTGGCCGATGATGATGACTTTATCTAATTGCCTGATTTTCCTATGAAGGCAATTTTAGTCACTACCTCTTCTGAGGCCAACCACTGAATGCTCACTTTATTAGAGACACCCATCTAGTAATGTATTGGACCTCCTTTGACCTTCAGAACAGCAGCAGTTTGTTGCATAGATTCCACTAGGTGTTGAAATCACTCTAAGAATACTATCCCATGCAGACAGGGTAGCTTTTCGCAGTTGAAATTAGATGGAGGTACTACCACATTCTGCAACACTTGTACTACCTTGTCCCACAAATGCTCTTTTGGATTAAGGTCTGAGGACTGGGAAGGGCAGGAATTTAAAGGGAATCTGTCACCTATTTTGAGCCTATAAAACTGTTAACATAGCAATGTGCATTAAAGTACCTTCATTCCTGCATGTGTCCTCTTTCTTTTATTCAACTTTTCATTCAGATGAAAAAGCGATTTTTCTGATATGCAAATTAAGTCTCAAGGTGCCCAGAGGGGCGTTTTTACTCTGCTCTAGTGCCCAGTAACTCCCCCTGCAGTCCCCAGCCCGCCTTTCTTCCAAGCCCAGCCCGCCTCCTAAGAAATAAATGTACTCCTACGTCCTTGCCGAACGACACCGCCCCCTCCACTACGTCATTTAGTTTATTCACTGCACCGTCTTTGCTTCATGCTCTCTTGGCCTCCGAAATCCCGCGCAGGTGTAGTATCGCTGAGTGTCTGCGCCTGTACGATACTCCTGCTCCAGAGGGCAACAGCGCTCTGATTACGTCACTGGGCTCGGCACATGCCCAGTGACACTATTGAGGCTGTTGCCCTCAGGAGCAGGAGTATCTTACAGGCACTCAGCGATACTGCGCCTGCGTGGGATTTCGGAGGCCAAGAGAGGAGGAAGCAAGGACGGTGCAGTGAATAAATGAAATGACGTAGTGGAGGGGGCGGCGCCGTTCGGCAAGGATGTAGGAGTAAATTTATTTCTTAGGAGGCGTGTTGGGCTTGGAAGAAAGGCGGGCTGGGCACTGCAGGGGGGCGTTACTGGGCACTAGAGCAGAGTAATAACGCCCCTCTGGGCACCTTGAGACTTTGCATATCAGAAAAATCGCTTTTTCATCTGAATGAAAAGTTGAATAAAAGAAAAAGGACACATGCTGGAATGAAGGTACTTTATTGCACATTGCTATCTTAAAGGGTTTCTACCACCACATTTTGACCTAATTAGCTGTCAGACACTAGCGATCTGCTAGTGTCTGCTCTACCTAACCATGCTATTGTAATTCCTTTCTCTGCAGCGGTTACCCTAAAAAATATAGTTTTATTGGTATGCAAATGAGCCTCTAGGGCGTCTTTTCAGCACCTAGAGGCTCCGTCCGCTCACTATTTCTGCTGCCCAGCGCGTTCCAGCCCGCCCCTCTCCTCTAGATTGACAGCCTGCGCCGTGTGCGTCTGTATTCGGCGCAGTGAAGATGCCGGCGCAGGGAGACCGTGCCTGCGCCGAATACAGAAGCACACGGCGCAGGCGTGAGTAGGCTGTCAATCTAGAGGAGAGGGTCGGGCTGGAACGCGCTGGGCAGCAGAAATAGTGAGTGGACGGAGCATCTAGGTGCTCCGCCCCCATAGCACCTAGAGGCTCATTTGCATACCAATAAAACTACGTTTTTTAGGGTAACCGCTGCAGAGAAAGGTATTACAATAGCATGGTTAGGTAGAGCAGACACTAGCAGATCGCTAGTGTCTGACAGCTAATTAGGTCAAAATGTGGTGGTAGAAACCCTTTAACAGTTTTATATGCTCAAAATAGGTGACAGATTCCCTTTTAAGGAAACCTCTGTCATGTTCATGTCTTGATCTGCCATGATCAATGAACTTGGCCAGTCACAATGCTTAGGTAAGCCCTACTGTCCAAATGTCTATCCACAGGTGTATACCTAGAAGGCATTCCCGACACCATTAGGGTCCTTTCACACGTCCGTAAGTGTTTTGCGGATCCGCAATCGACAATTTGCGGACCTCATATCACAGACGCTATAATAGTAAATGCCTTTTCTGGTCCGCAATTGCGGACAAGAATAGGACATGTTCGTTTTTTTTTTTTTCAGGAACGGAATGGCGGATCCCGGAAATGCGAATTCGCATCCGTTCCAGCCCCATTGAAAGTGAATAGGTCTACAAATTGCGGAACGAATGAGGACCCAAATTACGGACGTGTGAATGGACCCTTATTACGCCAGCACCAGCCTGAACTGTTGATACCTGACAGGAAGGGTTCATGCAGATACAGTGGATATAAAATGTCCACACACCCCTGTTAAAATGTCCACACACCCCTGTTAAAATGTCAGGTTTCTGTGATGTAAAAGAGACCAAGAATAAATCATTTCAGAACTTTTTTCACCTTTTAGGCCTCATGCACATTGTTTTATTCCGTGTACGTTGCGCCGTTTTTCGTGATTTTCTGTTGAAAACGCGGCTAATGCACAGTTTTCCATCCGCATCCGTGGTTCCAGTCCGTAAAAAAAATATTTTTGCGGAAAACGGTTTGCGGCCCTATTCAAGTCAATGGGACCGCTAAAAAACACGGAGGCACACAAGATTGTCGTCCGCGTCCGTTTTATTCCTATCATTTGCATGTCTTAGACTTTTTTTTGACATTCCTTATGTCTGGTGGTCCTCCAAAAATAAAGGAAGACACACGGAAACAGATCACGGAACAACGGAACCCCATTTTGCGGAACGGAACACAACAACGGTCGTGTGCATGAGGCCTTAATGTGACCTATAAACTGTACAACTCAATTGAAAAACAAACTGAAATCTTTTAGTTGGAGGGAAGAAAGCAAAAGAAAATATAAAAAATGTGGTTGCGTAAGTGTGCACACCTCTTATAACTGGGGATGTAGCTGTGTTCAGAATTAAGCAATCACATTCAAAATCATGTTAACTAGGAGTCAGCATAGACCTGCCATCATATAAAGTGCCTCTGATTAACCCCAAATACAGTTCAGCTGCTCTAGTTGGTCTTTCCTGAAATTTTCTTAGTCGCATCCCACAGCAAAAGCCACGGTCCACAGAGAGCTTCCAAATCATCAGAGGGATCTCATTGTTAAAAGTTATCAGTCAGGAGAAGGGTACAAAAGAATTTCCAAGGCATTGGATATACCATGAAACACAGTGAAGACAGTCATCATCAAGTGGAGAAAATATGGCACAACAGGGACATTACCAAGAACTGGACGTCCCTCCAAAATGGATGAAAAGGCGAGGAGAAAACTGGTCTGGGAGGCTACCAAGAGGCCTACAGCAACATTAAAGGAGCTGCAGGAATATCTGTCAAGTACTGGCTGTTGTCACATGTACCACACAATCTCCCGTATTCTTCATATGTCTGGGCTATGGGGTAGAGTGGCAAGACCAAAGCCTTTTCTTACGAAGAAAAACATCTAAGCCAGGCTACATTTTGCAAAAACGCATCTGAAGACTCCCAAAAGCATGTGGGAAAAGGTGTTATGGTCTGATGAAACCAAGGTTGAACTTTCTTTACATCACAGAAACCTGACATTTTAACAGGGGTGTGTAGACTTTTCTCGTTCATTCCATTGGGGGACACAGACCATGGGTATAGCTTAGAGATATTACTAGGAGGGACACTATGCAAAAAAAGAAGCTCCTCCTCCTCGGGCTATACCCCCAGGCACCTCCAGGAGAACTTCAGTCTTTGCTTAGTGTCCGTTCAAGGAGGTTGACATTTATTCTTCTCCTGTTTGTTATTTTTTTCTGGTTTCAGATGGGGACGCAGGTCAGCATTGCGCTTTCCTGGCCCCTGTGGAGGGTCTGCCACGGTCTTCTGAAGGTTCCTGGCTACCTCCCATTCCCCCACAGAAGAAAAGTGGATCCAGGCTCGACATGTTAGCTCTGGCATCCCACCAGCTGCTGGGACACCTGCTGCCTACCCTCCACCAGAGCACTGCTCTCCTTGATTGGAGTCAGACGTCTGAAGAGGTGAATCCCTGCTGGTCTGGACATCGAGGGAGCATGCTGTGCAGATAAGTATTGCCTGCTTCAATCTCCCTCCTTTCCCCCCCCTCCCCCCACCCCTTCATGTCGTCTGTCTGGCGCTCTGTGACCTGAGGTGAGCTAGAGAAGGACCGGCTGGGGGCATTTTTTCCCGTTGGGAGGGGGCCCTTCTGGGGAGGGCTGGTGATTCCACTGATACCTGCCTGCAGCTCAGACTATGGCCGCACCGGCGGCAATCTTGGCACTGAAGGAGTGTATTTTATCTTATGGCCGCTGCGCTCTCTGCAGCTCCCGCCGGCCTGCTCCTCCCGATATTAACCCCCGCTGCGCCGTTTCTGGCGAAGGGGTGTATTTGAAGTGCGCGCGCGCGCGCTTATTTCGCGCGCTTATTTCGCGCCGCAATGACGCGTCCAAGGGGGCGGAGCCTCGGCGTCCAGCTCTGTCTCTCCCTACGCCGGAGACTCTGCTGGATTGCGGCCGTGCAGCTCCTCAGTTCTCGGTGACCGGAGACTTCTGCTGTTGCCTGGGTGGTAGGAATTGCAGCAACCTGGTAGGAAATCTTTTTTGGAATACCATCATGCCTAAACCTGGGGCCCCTAAGCCTTCCAAGGCTTCCTCTCAGGCTCCACTGGAGTCATGTAAAATATGCCTTAGGCCTTTTTCTGTCACTGGTTCCTGTGACTCATGCCCTGCTCCCGGACAGGATCAGCCTCCTTCTCTTGCTCAGCCCGGTCCTCCCTCTGCCCCTGCGGATCCAGCGGTACCCGCCTGGGCCTCCGCCATGTCTAATGCGGCAGCTGATCTGGCCTTAGTTGCCAAGGCAGCCATGTCCTTCATGGAGCGCATGGCGGCTACTACTCCAGTGGCATCCACCACTCCATCCCCTCTCAGCGACTCTCACAGAGGGCGTCTGACTTCTAAAAGGCAGCGTGAGCGGCAGCATTCCTCCTCGGATGACTCCGCTTCTCCCCCTCGCCTTGAGGCATGCCCGGTTGACTCTCCCCCTCGCAGGGAGCGCAAATCCGATGGGGAATTGTCCGGATCGGACGAAGTCACGGAGCGGGAACCCCTGCCTAAGCTTTCCACCATGGTAACCGAGTTGGTGGCAGCTGTCCGTGACACTTTTAATATACAAGGGGATTCTCCTCCCTCCCTGCGGTCCTATCAAAAGCTTGGGATCGACCTAATCAAAAATTTTCGGCCACCAAGCGTATGGATACGCTTTATCCTTTTCCAGCTGACACAGTGGAAAAGTGGACTTCTTCCCCTAAGGTAGATCCTCCGGTGGCCAGGTTAGCCAAGAACACGGCCCTTCCCGTCCTAGACGGTTCCTCTCTGCAGGATGCGGTGGACAGACGTTTGGATTCACTTTCCAAGTCCATCTTCTCGCTGGCGGGCGCTTCCCTGCGACCGGCCTTTGCGTCGGCTTGGGTCGCCAGAGCCCTTACAACGTGGTTGCAGCGCCACCACCAGGATCTGTCAGAGCAGGACGCCTCTGCAGATACTCTGGATTTTATCATCCAGATGTCTCAAGCGTCTAAATATCTCTGTGAGGCTTCAATGGACATCGGCTCCCTCTTTGCCCGTATTTCGGCCCTCTCTGTCATTCAGCGCAGGGAGGTCTGGCTGAAGGTGTGGGATGCTGATGCCTCATCCAAGCGATCCCTCGCTAACCTTCCCTTTGAAGGGTCCAGGCTCTTTGGGGCTCAACTAGATGAATTCATTTCTGCCGCAACAGGGGGCAAGAGCACTCATCTACCCCAGCCCAGGACCAAGCGTCCCTTTCGGTCTCGGCCTTCAGGTTTCCGGGGCCAGTCCTTTCGTCGCTTCTCCACTGCCAGGACGCCGTCATCCTCATCGGCAGGGGGGTCCCAGGACTCCCGCAAGAAGCCTTTCTTCAAGCCCCAGCCTTCTTGGCGGCCTCGGGCGCAGTCAGCCCGTCCTCCTGCTCCCAAGCAACCCTCCGCATGAAGGGGTGCCCCCACCCCTCGTGGTGGGGGGCCGTCTGCTCTCCTTTCAACAGGTCTGGAGGGCTCACGTTCAGGACGCCTGGGCTCTGGAAGTGGTGACGTCCGGCTACAAGTTGGAGTTCGCGTCCAGCCCGCCGGAACGTTTTTTCCCTTCTCGCGTTCCGGGGGATCCAGCCAGGGCCTCGGACCTCTTTTTTGCGGTCTCCTCTCTTCTGGACCGTGGTGTCATTTCCCCCGTTCCCCCAGAAGAGCAAGGGACAGGTTTTTACTCAAACCTGTTCGTTGTTCCAAAGAAAGAGGGGTCAGTGCGTCCAATCTTGGATCTAAAACTTCTCAACAAGTTTCTACGGGTGCGGAAGTTTCGCATGGAGTCCCTTCGCTCCGTTATTGCTTCTCTGAGTCCAGGAGAATTTCTCGCGTCTGTGGACATTCAAGACGCCTACTTACACGTCCCTATTGCAGAGTCCCACCATCGCTTTCTGCGCTTTGCCATAGGGGGGCGTCATTACCAGTTCGTCGCCCTACCTTTTGGGTTGGCAACCGCCCCTCGAGTTTTTACGAAGATTCTGGCGCCTCTCATGGCGCTTCTTCGCACCAGGGGCATCTCTTTGTTACCATACCTAGACGACATCTTGATAAAAGCTCCGTCTCTTCCACAGGCCGAGGACAGCATCCGAATCACGGTTCAATCCCTGGAACGGTTCGGATGGCTGATCAATCTCCCCAAGTCCTCTCTGCACCCCTCCCAGAGACTTTCGTTCCTGGGGATGATCTTGGACACCTCGATTTCTCGGGTGTTTCTTCCAGATTCCAAGGCTTCCCAGATTCGTCTGGCAATGGTGCTCCTTCTACGCTCTCCACGTCCCACCATTCGGGAGTGCATGCGGGTGCTGGGCCTTATGGTCTCCTCTTTCGAGGCGATTCCGTACGCCCAATTTCACACTCGTCCGCTACAACAGATGATCCTTGCCCTCTGGAACAAGAACCCTCGGGGTCTAGACACTCCTGTTCGTCTGTCCCGGCAAGTTCGAGCGTCTCTCCCTTGGTGGCAGTCTCCCCTGAACCTATCGTCAGGAAAGTCCTTCCTTCCGTTCTCCTGGACGATAGTCACCACCGACGCCAGCCTCATCGGTTGGGGAGGTGTTCTCCGGAACCTCACAGTTCAGGGTGTCTGGTCGACGGAGGAATCCCGTCTCCCGATAAACGTTTTGGAATTGAGGGCGATTTTCCACTCCCTCTCCCATTGGACTCCTCTCCTGGCGACTCGCCCGGTGCGGGTTCAGTCGGACAATGCCACGGCTGTGGCTTATGTCAACCATCAGGGCGGGACTCGCAGTCGGGCAGTAATGCGGGAAGTAGCGAGGATCCTCTTATGGGCGGAGTCTCATGTTCCAGTATTGTCGGCAGTGTACATCCCGGGAGTCGACAATTGGACGGCGGATTTTCTGAGTCGCACCAAGGTGGATCCGGGAGAGTGGTCTCTCCATCCGGAGGTGTTCGAGGACATCTGCCACCGATGGGGCCGTCCGGACGTAGATTTGATGGCTTCCCGGCTCAACCACAAGGTGCCGGTGTATCTTGCCCGCGCTCGAGACCCACGGGCGGACGGGGTGGACGCACTGGTATTTCCATGGCAGCGGTTCAGCCTCCTTTACGTCTTCCCTCCGATTCCTCTGTTGCCGAAGGTGCTGCGCAAGATCGAGGCGGAGGGGATACCAACCATTCTCGTCGCTCCGGATTGGCCTCGTCGCGCCTGGTTCTCCAGCGTCGCTCGTATGTTGGCGGACGTCCCGTGGCCTCTGCCCGACAGAGAGGATCTCTTGTCTCAGGGGCCGCTCTTCCACCAGAATTCACGGCAGCTGCGTTTAACGGCGTGGCTGTTGAGACCGCCATCCTGAGGAAGAGAGGCTTCTCTGATGCGGTGGTAAGAACCATGATCAGGGCTCGAAAGCCGGCTTCTTCACGAATCTATTATCGCACCTGGAAGGCCTTCCTGGTGTTTTGTGAGAAATCGGGCTACTCGCCCCTACGTTTCTCTGTCCCAGTGGTGTTGTCTTTTCTCCAGTCCGGCCTCGACATGGGTCTGTCGCTCAGTTCTTTAAAGGGTCAGGTTTCTGCTTTGGCTATCTTTTTTCAGAGGTCCATTGCCTTTTTGAGACCTGTAAAAACCTTCCTGCAGGGGGTGGCGCATTCGGTTCCTCCGTATGTGCCTCCCTTGCCCCCCTGGGATCTCAACTTGGTTCTGCGCGCCCTTCAGGCGGCGCCTTTTGAACCTCTGAGGGAGATCTCTCTGGTTTTACTCACCTGGAAGGTAGTTTTTCTGGTGGCCATAACCTCCATCAGGCGAGTTTCGGAGCTGGCCGCACTTTCCTGCCGGGAACCTTTTCTGGTCTTTCACCAGGATAAGGTGGTGCTCAGGCCGGTGCCTTCTTTTTTGCCCAAGGTGGTTTCTCCCTTCCACCTTAACGAGGATCTTGTCCTGCCCTCTTTTTGTCCTTCTCCGGTGAACCCCAAGGAATGTGCTCTCCACTCCCTGGACGTCGTCAGGGCCCTGAAGGTGTACCTGGGGGCTACCGCTTCCTTCCGGCGTTCAGACTCTCTCTTTGTGATTCCTGAAGGGTCCCGTAAGGGCCTGGCGGCTTCCAAGGTCACCGTGGCGCGGTGGATCCGTTCCGCTATTGCTGCGGCATATCGCGCTCGCGGCCACGTTCCGCCGTCGCGGATTACCGCTCACTCCACAAGGGCAGTGGGTGCTTCCTGGGCTAGACGCAATCGCGCATCCGTTTCCCAGTTGTGTAAGGCGGCCACTTGGTCGTCCTTACATACTTTCACAAAGTTTTATCAGTTACACTCTCTGGCCTCGGCTAATGCTGCTCTTGGGCGCAGGGTATTGCAGGCTGTGGTTCCGGTTTGACTACTGGACGTTTATTCCTGGCGGTGTTGGATTTGTTCTTTTTTCCCACCCCATGGACTGCTTTGGGACGTCCCATGGTCTGTGTCCCCCAATGGAATGAACGAGAAAAGGAGATTTTTGTGAAACTCACCTGTAAAATCTTTTTCTCGTAATTTCCATTGGGGGACACAGCTCCCGCCCCCTTTTTTGGTTTACGCCTTAGGGTGTGCTGTGTGATGGTTTCCATAATGTTTTGTTTCCGTTCTCCTTCTCCTACTGCTTTTGCAACGACTGAAGTTCTCCTGGAGGTGCCTGGGGGTATAGCCCGAGGAGGAGGAGCTTCTTTTTTTGCATAGTGTCCCTCCTAGTAATATCTCTAAGCTATACCCATGGTCTGTGTCCCCCAATGGAAATTACGAGAAAAAGATTTTACAGGTGAGTTTCACAAAAATCTCCTTTTTATATCCACTGTATCTGGATTCATCTGACCAGGCGAGGTTTCTTCACTGCTCAGTCATCCCGTTTTGCATTCTTTTGCTCACTGGAGTCGTGCCTTTGATTCTCATAGACAGCAATGACTGACAATCAAACTGGTAGTCAGCAGTTGTAACCCATCCGTGCTAAGGAACGATGAGTTGCGCTCGAATTGTAAACAGGCAGGTGTCTCATAAAGTGGCCATTCAGTGTATTTGTGGGATGCGTTTAACGAGCCATCAAAATGCTGTATCTTTCCTAACCATTATTTTTACTGAAACATGTTTACTTTTTGTCTTTGAATAGGAGACAGGGTTAATTTTGCAGCCTTTGACCTCTCTGAGATCCTTCCAGAAGAAGTGGAAGCTGAAGTGAAAGCTGCTGCAGAGATTTCTATGGGAACAGAGGTGTCGGAAGAAGATATAAATAATATCTTGCACCTATGTGATCAGGTGAGTGTCTGTCTGCTTCTGCTGATTTTATCCGATTATGGCTACTGTGGTGGAGCCCTGGTAACTGCATGCTGATATCATTAATTGCAATGGTTGAAGGTGCAGCCTGACAATTAACGGTAATCTGGGTGTTTACCGCAGCTCAACTGCAATATGTATGTGCACCCTAGGTTAAGTTATTTTGCATCAACTTGTGAAGATCATGCATGTCAAGTGCAGCTAAACTCTATAGCTGCTCGATCAAAGAAGACGGGTTATTTGGAGATGCTCCAGTCAGTCCTTATTGGTGAAATCATCAACTTGGGTTTCTCATTGGAGACCAGTGCCGTTTAGGCTACTTTCACACTCTCGTTTTGGCTTTCCGTTTGTGAGATCCGTTCAGGGCTCTCACAAGCGGTCCAAAAGGGATCAGTTTTGCCCTAAAGCATTCTGAATGGTAAAGGATCCGCTCAGAATGCATTAGTTTGCCTCCGATCAATCTCCATTCCACTCTGGAGGCAGACACCAAAACGCTGTCTGCTTGATGAAACTGAGCCAAACGGATCCGTCCTTGCCACAATAGAAAACTGATCCGTCTCCCATTGACTTTCAGTGGAGTTCATGACAGATCAGTCTTGGCTATGTTACAGATAATACAAACGGATCCGTTCATGACGGATGCATGCGGTTGTATTATAACTGATCCTTTTTTGCAGATCCATGACGGATCCGCCCAAAATACGAGTGTGAAAGTAGTCTAAGTCATTCTGCTTGCTATTAGGATATTCGTGCTATGCCCGTTACATTACATGTGTAGTGTATTACTCATGTTGTGGTATCAAACCCTATGGAATGTAGGCATTAAAAAGAAAAATGGAGGAAACTTAAAAGAATAGGTTTATAACTAAGCATGTGGTTTTTCATCAAAGCTGTAAAGAATATGCACATACCTGCCATTGATTTAGCTTGTGCTTTTTTTAGGTAATAGAAATTTCAGAGTACAGGACGCAGCTGTACGATTATCTCAAAAACAGAATGATGGCCATAGCGCCAAACCTTACTATTCTAGTAGGGGAGCTGGTTGGTGCCAGACTCATTGCCCATGCCGGTAAGTCTTCTGTGCCTTTACTTTCACGACAAGATTGCTTCTGTAACTACCAGACAAAGCCTCGCATTACTTCTGTGGTCAGTGATGAAGATTACATTACATTGCCTGACTTTCATGATGCCATTTCTAGTCACTACCTCTTCTGAGATCACAGAACCCTCTGCATTTGCTTGCAGTATTTTTTTATTTTTTTTTCGCTCTTATATCGGGGATTCTTCATGTATTTATTCTTGTTATAGGCTCTCTCCTGAATCTGGCGAAACATCCGGCATCCACTGTGCAGATCTTAGGGGCTGAGAAGGCACTGTTCAGAGCTCTGAAGACCAAAAGGGACACTCCAAAATATGGTCTTATTTATCATGCATCCCTTGTTGGGCAAACTACACCTAAAAATAAGGGCAAGGTGAGTTGTATTCTGTGACTTCAGGGGAAGAAAGCCTCTGGTAATCAGTCACTCAGTCATTGCTTCCAACTGGCTATTACGTATCTACCAAGCTCTTGTATAAGCAGATTTAACAAAGTATTCAAGTGGTCTTAACGCTTGTCAAGATCCCGATACTGGTCTACAGAATTAGTTTCATTGTGCCTTACGTCTTAAAGGGGCAAATCCAGTCTGAATGGTCTGGTGTCTCGTTTGTGAAAGATTTCCAGAATCTTTTTCAGGAATGAAGAATTTAAATTTGACACCCTGTTTTTACCCTTTGACCAGCACTGTACATGTATGGCGGAAGGCATTGCTTTAAATATGGCACCTGCTTGCAAAGGCAGTGGGCACCATAGCTGCTGGGTTTCTGCTGTTCTAAACAGCATAGACCTGGGCCTAATGTCTAAATTTAACCCCTGAGATGCTGTGGTCAAATGTGACCACGGCATCAGAGCGCTGGCTTGGAGCGGTTTCCCCGTTTGGCAATCATGGATACTATACTGTTCGTTTACACTGATGTACTGGTATTCAGAAGAAACTCTGTGTATCAGAGGTGTAGTTCCTGTGGAGGCCAGCAGGTGGCATGGTTCCATAGGATAACAGCAAATGAGGCTTACAATGCAGTGCTAATCCATTGCAATGTAAGCTAAAAGCGATCTAAAATTTAAAATAAAAAAAATAGAAAAACTCAAATTACACCCCATTTCCCCAGAATTAAAATAAAAACAAATAAAATGCAGTCTCCACCCCATATGCCAAACTATTTAAATCTAAATGTATTTATCCCGTACGATTATCCACCGTAACAGAACAAATATCAAAATGGCTAATACGCCATTTTTTTCATTGCTTCACTTCCCCTCAAAAAATGCTATGAAAAGTAATCAGAAAGTCATACACGCTCCAAAATAGAAATTGGTTACAATAGTATACTTAATGCTTAAACTAAGAATTCAAAGCGTGTGTTCATTGCCATTTTAGGCTGTATGTACATTTTGGAGATGGTTCTTTATGTAGCTTGGATGATTTTCTATACAGTTGCTAACGCAAAGTATAAAACAATAAACCTAGCTGGGAAAAACATATTTGTGTGTAAGTGCAATGAGTGTACTTTATTAGTTGTAGATAGTGTCTGATGTTATATGAAAATAAGAAGCTTACTGACTTATGATGTTCATAGTCTGAAACGTTTCCTTCATAACCAATTCCTCTTTATTCAGATTTCACGTATGTTGGCAGCCAAGGCATCACTTGCTATCAGATACGATGCTCTTGGTGAGGACACAAATGCAGAACTGGGGATAGAGACGAGAGCAAAGTTGGAAGTACGTCTACGACACTTGGAAGAGAAGGGGGTAGGTACTTTGTGCAGCTGTGATTTCAGTCATGTAGTCTGTGATGATGACTTAAGTTAATTGCCTGATGTTTCTATGAGGGCAATATCAGTCACTACCTCATCTGAGACTTGCCGTAGATATATGTATCAGTGATGTAGCTATATGATCTGGTGCTAATTTGTTCTATTATTCATAGCTGAAGAGAATTAGTGGCACCGGGAAAGCACTTGCCAGAGCTGAGAAATATCAACACAAAAGGTAAAAAAAATGCCCTATAAACTGCAGTGTGTGCATACATGTGTATATGAAAATGGTGAACACTTGAGTCAATGCTTTTCAAAGTGTTACTAGACTCAGTGCTCAATTGTTTAGAGTTATAACAGAGTTTTTATTTATTTTTTTCCTGCTTATAGTGAGGTCAGAGTTTATGACCCATCTGGAGATTCCACCCTGCCCTCTGTTCCCAAGAAGAGGAAGATTGAGGAGGTGGAGGAGGAGGAAGAACAGCCCACTGAGGTCAAAGTGAAGAAAGCTAAAAAGCCAAAAATTGAACCGGTTGAAGAAGCAGAAGGTATTTGCTTGAATACCGTTGATATTGACCATTAAACTACTATTCTCAGGAGACTTTGGTTTGCTTAGGTGGGACTTTAGTTACAAATGTTGAGACCATATTGTGGTATCTTTGCAGAAGAACCAGAAGTCGAGGAGACGCCAAAGAAGAAGAAGAAGAAAAAGAAGAAAGCGATAAAGACTGAAGAGGAGGAAGAACTACAGGAAGAAGCACCTACTACTAGCACAGCTGGTGAGGTGAGTGTCTGTACAGGTTAAACAACTACATTTATGACCCATTTGTGTTACAGCGGTGCCGTAATATACTTTCACACTCTTACGGACTTTTTGCATTGTTTCCTATTAACAGCCTTCCAAAAAGAAAAAGAAAAAAAAGAAGGCAAAACAGGAAGAGGAGGAGGAAGATGATTGAGGACTGTGAACTTTTTCTTCACAAAGCATTGACAATATTTCAAAATCGGACTTTACAGAACTGGTTTTACCAGCAGGATTCCTGATAACCCTGCCTTTTGTCTGTACCATTCTTTCTAAATGAACAAAGCTGTAAAACCTTGTCATTTTTTATACAGTCAGAGTTGAGAACTTTTATATTGGTGGTCTGTCAGGCTGCATAGACTTTATTCCTTTATTTTTGTGTATGAGTAGATCACTTGAATACAGACAGTAACCTTTCCTGTCTTAATGAAACACATTTACGAAAGTCATCATTCTGTGCTCATTCTATTAAAAGGGATATCCAGGTCTTAATATTCATGACAGATTCTCAAGTTGCCAGTCAGTGGGGGATACACTCTAGAGACCCCACAATGATCAGCTTATGAAAGATGCTATGGCACTGGGGGCGAGTGTTCCTTCCTCTGCCTGTGATGTCATGACATTTTTACAGCTCAGTTCCATTCAGCTGGTCAGGACGGAGCTGCACTACCAAGGGCAGCCACTGTACGAATGTACAGCACTGTGCTTAGTCCACAGTGCACTTCCAAGCATTGTGGCCCCTTCGGTTTGATGTTGATTACCTATCCCAGGGATCAGCAACCTTCGGCACTTCAACTGCTGTGAAACTACAACTCCCAACATACACACTTAGGCCTCATGCACACGACCGTTGTTGGGTTCCGTGTCCGTTCTGTTTTCCGTGATTTTCTGCGGACTTGACTTTCAATGGGTCCGTTAAACTCGGAAGATGCACCGTTTGTCGTCCGAGTTTCCAGTCCGTGAAAAAAAAATATGACCTGTCCTATTTTTTTCAAGGACAACGGTTCGCGGACCCATTCAAGTCAATGGGTCCGTGAAAAAACACTGAGGCACACAAGATTGTCATCCGCGTCCGTGATCCGTGTCTGTTTTTTTCCTATCATTTTCAAGGCAAACTTGACTTAGATTTTTTTTTTTTCACTTTTCATGTCTGGTGATCCTCTAAAAATCAAGGAAGACACACGGGGGGAAAAAACGGACACAGAACCCCATTTTGCGGACCGTGAAAAAATACTGTCGTGTGCATGAGGCCTTACTCTGCTATTCTTGTAACTTCCATATAAGTGAAAGAAGGATTCTGGGAGTTGTAGTTTGACAGCTGGAGTGCCAGACGTTGCTGATCCTGAGGATTGGTCCTCGGTATTAAATGCTAAACAACCCTTCAAACCACTTTTTTTTTGTGAACAGTTGTGGAACAAGTAGGAAACTTTGAATAGAAAGGGAAAGTCCAGTCTAAAGTTTTTGCTTGTGTAAATGTGACCCGCATGGTCCTTTTCCCTCTGTGTGCAACTTTGCTACAGCGAAATGTTTGTTGTCTTGGGGGGGATTTCAAGTAATAGACCAGGTTCTACCAGGTAAACAACTGCTTCTGCAGAATTTTAGGGGAGCCCCAACATTCACCAACCTCAGTAATTGCTTTGCAGCTATTGACTGTATCATTTGCTTCGGCAGGCTCTTCCAAAGTGAGGGAGATTGTTGTCACTGGATCTCCTGATTTAAAAAATATATATTTTTGGGCTCTGCAGTGTGAAAAAAACTTAAAGGGGTTATAAGTGAGGCCATAAGCTCTCTAAGTCACCCATCCCAGGCTACTTTTGGATCCAACTTTCGGTCAAATCACCCGGACTGGAGATACAATTCGGGCCTACCTTGTGTAGAAGACTGCGGCACGAGCCTGTCGACAGCTTAACCCCGGAGGTGCCCGGCCCTATTCAACACCACTAAACTAGGGCTGCAAAAATGGTAAAATGTCACCTAAGAATGTAACAGAAAAATTTGTGAAATTTATTAACCTGTCTACTAGGTAGAGCAGGGGTATATCACAGCCAAAAATTAGTGAATTTAACCCGAATATGTAACAGACAAATTAGTGAAATGACATGAAATAGAATACGTACAAATAAAAAAAAAATTAAACTTGATTTATGAAGTGGAGGTCCATATGGAGTAGGAGTTTGAGGAGGCGGTGGATGTAGTGGTGTAGGTAGAAGCGGCGGTGGAGGAGGACGAGATAGCCAACACTGGTTTTTGGTTTAAATATTTTTTTTTTCTAACTAGGGTACACTCCAAAAGAGTGTGAAATATCCAAAATACAACAATGAGCAATTGTGCTGTAGTATAACAATGGCTGGGTAAGGCAGGTATCTATTCTGCACAAGGTACGGACAAGTCCTGTTGGCACCTGTGTTTCGTCATCATCCGAGACATGCAGCGATGGTCCTCCCATGTACTCATGTTGAAACATAAGTTGTTGGGCATCGGGGTTAGGTGGATGGCCCTGGGAAACCCTGCTAGCAGAGTCATCAAAAAGCAGAAGAGACTTCTGCATGACTTGGGGCTCAGATTGCTTGGCTGATTTGCAAGGGGGTGAGGTGAAAGATTGATGGACATTGGCTGCAGGTGCCAACTCTGATCTTTCAGCAGGAGATTGGGTGGGAGACTATGTCAGCAACCCAATCTACTATCGCCTGTACTTGTTCTGGCCTCACTATTCGTAGAGCCACATTAGGCCCGACCAAATACTGCTGAAGGTTCTGTCGCCTACTCGCACCTGAGGAAGGTGTTTCACTTGTGTGTGTAGCTGGCACAGATCGACCACGTCCTCTCCCTGCAACAGGAGCTCCACCAGCAGCACAACAACCGGGGCCACTTCCCTTATTTGACGCTCCTCATATTTCTCAAATTTAGGATCTTGCCCAAATTGGGTGTTTTTTTTAAATAACAATAGAACAACAGTATCTCACACGTGTATCTCACTATGACATATGCCTTAAAGGCTGCAAAATTAAGTTTTTTGCCCTAAATAGGTGTTTTTTTAATAGCAGAATATAACAACAGTATCTAAAGGGTGTATCTCACAATGACACATGCAGCAAAGGCCACAAATTCTGATTTTTGCCCAAAATAGGTATTTTTTTTTTTAATACCAGAATAGCACAGCAGTATCTAAAGTGTGTATCTCACATGTACAGATGCAGAGAAGGCCGCAAATTAAGATTTTTGCCCAAACTGCATGCTTTTTAACCACCTCAGCCCCCAGTGCTTAAACACCCTGAAAGACCAGGCCACTTTTTACACTTCTGACCTACACTACTTTCACCATTTATTGCTCGGTCATGCAACTTACCACCCAAATGAATTTTACCTCCTTTTCTTCTCACTAATAGAGCTTTCATTTGGTGGTATTTCATTGCTGCTGACATTTTTACTTTTTTTGTTATTAATCGAAATTTAACCATTTTTTTGCAAAAAAATGACATTTTTCACTTTCAGTTGTAAAATTTTGCAAAAAAAATGACATCCATATATAAATTTTGCTCTAAATTTATTGTTCTACATGTCTTTGATAAAAAAAAAATGTTTGGGTAAAAAAAAAATGGTTTGGGTAAAAGTTATAGCGTTTACAAACTATGGTACAAAAATGTGAATTTCCGCTTTTTGAAGCAGCTCTGACTTTCTGAGCACCTGTCATGTTTCCTGAGGTTCTACAATGCCCAGACAGTACAAACACCCCACAAATGACCCAATTTCGGAAAGTACACACCCTAAGGTATTCGCTGATGGGCATAGTGAGTTCATAGAACTTTTTATTTTTTGTCACAAGTTAGCGGAAAATGATGATTTTTTTTTTTTTTTTTTCTTACAAAGTCTCATATTCCACTAACTTGTGACAAAAAATAAAAACTTCCATGAACTCACTATGCCCATCACGAAATACCTTGGGGTCTCTTCTTTCCAAAATGGGGTCACTTGTGGGGTAGTTATACTGCCCTGGCATTCTAGGGGCCCAAATGTGTGGTAAGGAGTTTGAAATCAAATTCTGTAAAAACTGACCAGTGAAATCCGAAAGGTGCTCTTTGGAATGTGGGCCCCTTTGCCCACCTAGGCTGCAAAAAAGTGTCACACATTTGGTATCTCCGTATTCAGTAGAAGTTGGGGAATGTGTTTTGGGGTGTCATTTTACATATACCCATGCTGGGTGAGATAAATATCTTGGTCAAATGCCAACTTTGTATAAAAAAATGGGAAAAGTTGTCTTTTGCCAAGATATTTCTCTCACCCAGCATGGGTATATGTAAAAAGACACCCCAAAACACATTCCCCAACTTCTCCTGAATACGGAGATACCAGATGTGTGACACTTTTTTGCAGCCTAGGTGGGCAAAGGGGCCCATATTCCAAAGAGCACCTTTCGGATTTCACTCGTCATTTTTTACAGAATTTGATTTCAAACTCCTTACCACACATTTGGGCCCCTAGAATGCCAGGGCAGTATAACTACCCCACAAGTGACCCCATTTTGGAAAGAAGAGACCCCAAGGTATTCGCTGATGGGCATAGTGAGTTCATGGAAGTTTTTATTTTTTGTCACAAGTTAGTGGAATATGAGACTTTGTATGAAAAAAAAAAATATATAAAAAAAATCATCATTTTCCACTAACTTGTGACAAAAAATAAAAAATTCTAGGAACTCGCCATGCCCCTCACGGAATACCTTGGGGTGTCTTCTTTCCAAAATGGGGTCACTTGTGGGGTAGTTATACTGCCCTGGCATTTTCCAGGGGCCCTAATGTGTGGTAAGTAGGTAAATGACCAGTGAAATCCAAAAGGTGCTCTTTGGAATATGGGCCCCTTTGCCCACCTAGGCTGCAAAAAAGTGTCACACATCTGGTATCTCCGTACTCGGGAGAAGTTGGGGAATGTGTTTTGGGGTGTCTTTTTACATATACCCATGCTGGGTGAGAGAAATATCTTGGCAAAAGACAACTTTTCCCATTTTTTTATACAAAGTTGGCATTTGACCAAGATATTTATCTCACCCAGCATGGGTATATGTAAAATGACACCCCAAAACACATTCCCCAACTTCTCCTGAGTACGGCGATACCAGATGTGTGACACTTTTTTGCAGCCTAGATGCGCAAAGGGGCCCAAATTCCTTTTAGGAGGGCATTTTTAGACATTTGGATACCAGACTTCTTCTCACGCTTTGGGGCCCCTAGAATGCCAGGGCAGTATAAATACCCCACATGTGACCCCATTTTGGAAAGAAGACACCCCAAGGTATTCAATGAGGGGCATGGCGAGTTCATAGAAATTTTTTTTTTTGGCACAAGTTAGCGGAAATTGATATTTTTTATTTTTTTCTCACAAAGTCTCCCGTTCCGCTAACTTGGGACAAAAATTTCAATCTTTCATGGACTCAATATGCCCCTCACGGAATACCTGGGGGTGTCTTCTTTCCGAAATGGGGTCACATGTGGGGTATTTATACTGCCCTGGCATTCTAGGGGCCCTAAAGCGTGAGAAGAAGTCTGGAATATAAATGTCTAAAAAATTTTACGCATTTGGATTCCGTGAGGGGTATGGTGAGTTCATGTGAGATTTAATTTTTTGTCACAAGTTAGTGGAATATGAGACTTTGTAAGAAAAAAAAATAATAATTCCGCTAACTTGGGCCAAAAAAATGTCTGAATGGAGCCTTACAGGGGGGTTGATCAATGACAGGGGGGTTGATCAATGACAGGGGGGGTGATCAATGACAGGGGGGGTGATCAATGACAGGGGGGGTGATCAATGACAGGGGGGTGATCAGGGAGTCTATATGGGGTGATCACCACAGTCATTGATCATGCCCCTGTAAGGCTTCATTCAGACGTCCGGATGCGTTTTGCGGATCCGATCCATCTATCAGTGGATCCGTAAAAATCATGCGGACGTCTGAATGGAGCTTTACAGGGGGGTAATCAATGACAGGGGGGTGATCAGGGAGTCTATATGGGGTGATCACCACAGTCATTGATCATGCCCCTGTAAGGCTTCATTCAGACGTCCGGATGCGTTTTGCGGATCCGATCCATCTATCAGTGGATCCGTAAAAATCATGCGGACATCTGAATGGAGCTTGACAGGGGGGTGATCAGGGAGTCTATATGGGGTGATCAGGGGCTAATAAGGGGTTAATAAGTGACGGGGGGGGGGGGGGGGGGGGGTGTAGTGTAGTGGTGCTTGGTGGGACTTTACTGAGCTACCTGTGTCCTCTGGTGGTCGATCCAAACAAATGGGACCACCAGAGGACCAGGTAGCAGGTATATTAGACGCTGTTATCAAAACAGCGTCTAATATACCTGTTAGGGGTTAAAAAAAAACACATCTCCAGCCTGCCAGCGAACGATCGCCGCTGGCAGGCTGGAGATCAACTCTCTTACCTTCCGTTCCTGTGAGCGCGCGCGCCTGTGTGCGCGCGTTCACAGGAAATCTCGCGTCTCGCGAGAGGACGCGCCGGCGCGTCCAGGAGGAATGAATCAACCACCTCCAGGACGCGTCTGTGCGTACAGCGGTCCGGAGGTGGTTAAAACCCAGAAAATTATAGCTGTATTTCCATCATAAAGAGGACCTTTTACTAGAATAAAAAATGTAAACTAAGCATACAGACATGGAGAGCGGCGCCGAGGGATTTTTTTCTCTCAGGTTATGAGCTGAGCGCTGCGATTGGCCAGCGCTACAGCCTGGGAGAAGGAGACGCCGGCAGGCTCCACCCAGTGGAGCCGAACATATGAAGATACCGGAGCCTATACCGGGAGAACGGAGCGGCGCCCAGGGAGAATAGTAAGTGCAGGGAGATCCTTGGGCGCCGCTCTCAATGTCTGTATACTTAGTTTAATTTTTTTATTCTAGTGAAAGGTCCTCTTTAAATTGACACTGACTAATGCGGCAGAGGCCCCAGATAGAAGGTATTGCAAAATGGGTTTTTTCAAACTCAGAAAATTATTGAAGCATTTCAAGCTTGTTTTAACAATAACAGATGCAGCAAAAAGCTGCAATATTAATTACTTTGCCCAGAAAGGGTGGGTTTTTTAATAACCGAATATGACAGCAGTATATAACGCTTGAATTTCACACTGACAGATGCAGCAAGGGCTGTAAAATTTAGTATTTTGCCCAAAAAATTATTGCAGTATTTCTAGCTTAAATTGCACACTGACAAATGCTGCAAAGGCATCGGATGTAGGATATTGCCAAAAATGGGTGTTTTTGTAAACCCAGATTATTATTGCAGTATTTCAAGCTTGGATTTGAATGTCACAAAAGCACATATGCTGTGCTGGTGCACTGAGCTTGCATAAAATGGCCACCTACACTAGTAACAGCAGAGTGACGTGCAGCGATACGTGACTCCAGCTTATATAAAGGCTGGGTCACATGCTGCACTGACCAATCACAGCCATGCCATTAGTAGACATGGCTGTGATGGCTTCTAAGGGCACAGAGTTAAACGCTTGTTGATTGGCTGCTCAGCAGCCTTTCAAAAAGTGCCATAAAGTAGCCGAACACAGAATCCAAACTTTTACTGAAATGTTCAGGTCCGGGGTCCAAAAATCCTAAAGTTTGGTACGAACCCGAACTTTACAGTTCGGGTTCGCTCAACCCTACTTATTATTTATCAAATAATACCACTATATATTACCACCTTGCCTCCTTAACCCTAGGAGGATTTTTTGTTTTCGCATTTCCTTTATTAACTCCCCGCATTTCCGGTTCCATCCATTTTTTCTTTTTCTTTTAGCATTGCTGTATGAGGGCTTGTTTCTTGTATGACAAGTTTTCCTTTTTAATAGCGCTGTTTAACATTGCATACAAAGTAGTGGGAAGCTGGAAAATATTCCAAATGAGGTAGAATTGTAAAAAAAAAAACGCAATTCTGCCACAGTTTTATGCGTTTTGTTTTTACGACATTCTCTGTGTGGTAAAACTGACCTATTGCCTTTATTCTCTGGGTCAGTGTGATTATGGCAATTCCAATTTTTGTTGTGGTTTAATACTGGGGGGAAAAAATTGCTATATTTTGACCCACATCATTTTTTTATTGTTAAATCTACAGGGCTGTGTGAGGGCTCATTTTCTGCTGGGAGATCTGTAGCTTTCACCTATACCATGTTTTCTTATGTATGACTTTTAGATCACATTTTATTCAAATTTTTGGGGAAGGTGAAGCAATGAAAAAATTGCAAATCTGTAATTAGATTTTTTTTTTCTCTTCTACACTGTTTGCTGCATGGGATAAATATTTTTATAGTATGGGCATTTTTAGATGCCTAGGATGTTTATTTTTTAAAATTGTTTATTGGAGTCTATGAGAATTTCACTATATTCCTATGGAGCACTCCCACAGGCAGAGTCTCCATAGGAACATAGCTGTAGCAGCCTTGGATCATTCAGGAAGATCAGGGCTGCTGCAGGAAATCACCGCTAGGGGGAGCCATTCCAGGCCCAGAAGCGTAGCGCTTCTGGGTTGTCAGCCTTCAGATTCTGTGGTCACATCTAACCATCTGATGGTTAATTGTCTGAGATCGGCGTTATTGCCAATACAAATGTTAGCCCCAGGCCTCTGGTGTTTTAAACAGCAGAAAATTGTGTCTTCTGCACTTGCGAGCTGGTGCTATATTTAAACAGACAATTTCCACTGTATATGTACATCAGCGGTTGTCTAAGGATTAATGTTACTGAATAAAATGCACTATGCAAAAAACACAATTACCATCATTACTACTATACAAGGTGCAAATAATACCACCACACCATGACTACTACCACAAAGTAATGGAATAATGTTATATACTACTACTCAATAATAAACACTGTACAAAGGCAAATATTAACAATGATACCTATCTACATGGCCCAAATAATACTCACACCATGGGGCAGATAGAGCCTTATGCCTCACATAATAATAATAATGACGCATTTGTGCCCATCACACAACAAAAATGCCTATCTTTCTGTCCCTATTTTTATTGCGTGGGAACACAAAGTGGTGCGTCATTAGTATTTCTGGGCAGAAAGAGGTATTATCGAGAAAATAGAAAGAGCCAATGTCAATGAATCATCGTGAACACGATCTGCTGCTGGGAAACAACGAGACAGTATGGGGAAGAGCGATGGCATTAGTGATCACTCCTCTCCATACTCTGGAGGAGATTGCTGCATGTAAATGCAGTGGTCTCCTCTGCTAGCGATTAGCAGATTGTCGGGAAGAAAAGCTTACTTCCTGACAATCTACTAGGGACCTTAACCGCCGTGTGCAGCACAGACAGCAGCGAGATGAGCTGGAAGTGACTCAGGTCCTGGTAGGTTGTCACAGGTAGCTGGAGGCATGCTTACTGCAGTGCATCCCACAGCTGCTGGAGGGTTTGTGGAGGAGGATCCATAGAGCGCGAACACAACAATCAAGATGGTCCGACATGCTCAGGTGGGTTCAAGTCTGGGGAATTAGAAGGCCAGGGTAGTACTTGGAAGTTTTCATCATGCTCTTCCAACCAATGTTGGACATTTCTAGCCATGTGACATGTCGCATTGTCTTGCTGGAAGATCCTATCTATGCTAGAAGACAATCAGTATGTATGGGTGTATGTGATCTGCAAGGATAGATTCATACCAACTCAGTTGAAGAGTCCCTTCCACCTGGATGAGTGGCCCAGAGAGTGCCACAAAAACATTCCCCAGACCATAACGCTGCCACCACCAGCTTCTGTTCTTCCATGCAATGGTTGCAAGGTGTTCTCTGATGTTTCTCTCTTGACACACCAACGTCAATCTGTTCGATGAAGCAGAAAACTTACAGTATAGACTGCCTATCACACACCTTATATACCACCAGCCAGCTCACCACATGTGACTTCCAACATGAGCCACGTGCTGCCCGACATCAAAAGTAGGAAGTGGTCATAATAATGTGACTCCACTAGTCTGTGTAGAATACCCACAAGTAGTATTTTATATCAATATTTACTGTATCTGTGTGTACATCCACTGGTAATAATTGCAACCTGAAAAAGCAGCTGCACTGCAAAAAAAAGTGGTTGATGAGTTTTGACCACGGTGGCTCAGTGGATAGCACTGATACCTTGCAGCGCTGGGGGCCTGAGTTTGAATCTGACCAGGGACAACATCTGCATGGAGTTTGTATGTTCTCCCTGTGTTTGCTTGGGTCTCCTCTCACACTCCAAAATAGGTAAATTGGATTCCTTTAAAATTTACTCTAATCTGCGTTTGTTGGGGTTGAGCGCCTATATGGCAGCCACTGACTTCCAAGGGAGTCGCCCTAGCCACACAGCTATCCCTGCGCTTTGAGTCCCTGTGAGCAACGCACATTACAAATGTTTGTCATTGCTACACAAAAAAATCCAAATGATAGCCTCTCATCAACCAGGAAGCGGCCAGAAGCTGTACACAGAGACAATGGTAACCCCCTGACCTCCACATGCCTGATGACTTGTAGCACCTCATGAGATCTACGTCCAGATAACCTGATGTAGGGTTATTAGAAATATCTTCATTACTTTTCATAACCTTCGTATCCCAGATCCTAAAGGGCCCTTTACACGGGCCGAGAATCGTACAGATTATTGTTAACGAGCGTTCATAGTAAAGCTCATTACTAGAGTTGAGCGAACCCGAACTGTAAAGTTCGGGTTCGTACCGAACTTTAGGTTTTTAGGGACCCGAACATTTACCTAAACGTTCGGGTTTGGCGCTTTCTTGGCGCTTTTTGCCCTGAGCCAACTACTGCTGAAAACGAAAACTTTTTTTTACTTCAGTTTGTCAATATCAATACAAAATCGGCAGCCATTTTATGCAACGATAGTGCACCAGCACAGGATATCTGCAAGTCCAGAAATACAGCTTTTTGCTTACTGGGGTTAAAAAAAAAACATCTATTTCATATAGTGCACATCTAGGATTAGACGTGCATAAGTGAGTGTCACATTTAGGCCAGAAATACAGCTTTTTGCTTACTGGGGTGAAAAAAAACCCATCTATTTCATATAGTGCACATCTAGGATTAGACGTGCATAAGTGAGTGTCACATTTAGGCCAGAAATACAGCTTTTTGCTTACTGTGGTGAAAAAAAAACATCTGTTTCATATAGTGCACATCTAGGATTAGACGTGCATAAGTGAGTGTCACATTTAGGCCAGAAATACAGCTTTTTGCTTACTGGGGTAAAAAAAAAAACATCTATTTCATATAGTGCACATCTAGGATTAGACGTGCATAAGTGAGTGTCACATTTAGGCCAGAAATACAGCTTTTTGCTTACTGTGGTGAAAAAAAACCATCTGTTTCATATAGTGCACATCTAGGATTAGACGTGCATAAGTGAGTGTCACATTTAGGCCAGAAATACAGCTTTTTGCTTACTGGGGTGAAAAAAACCCTCTGATATACTGCACATCTGGGATTAGACATGCATAAGTGACTGTGAAATTTAGGCCACAAATATGGCTTTCTCATACTGGTGCATACTGGGGTGAAAAAAAACCCATCTGTTTCATATAGTGCACATCTAGGATTAGATAGATGTACATAAGTGAGTGTCACATTTAGGCCAGAAATACAGCTTTTATGCTTACTAGGGTGAAAAAACCCTCTGATATACTGCACATCTGGGATTAGACGTGCATAAGTGACTGTGAAATTTAGGCCACAAATATGGCATTCTCATACTGGGGTGAAAAAAAAACATCTGTTTCATATAGTGCACATCTAGGATTAGACGTGCATAAGTGTGTGTCACATTTAGGCCAGAAATACAGCTTTTTGCTTACTGTGGTGAAAAAAAAACATCAGTTTCATATAGTGCACATCTAGGATTAGATGTGCATAAGTGAGTGTCACATTTAGGCCAGAAATACAGCTTTTTGCTTACTGGGGTGAAAAAAAACCCATCTGTTTCATATAGTGCACATCTAGGATTAGACTTGCATAAGTGAGTGTCACATTTAGGCCTATTGCACACGACCGTATGGCTTTTTCAGTGTTTTGCGGTCCGTTTTTCACGGATCCGTTGTTCCGTTTTTGTTTCCGTTTCTGTTCCGTTTTTCCGTATGGGATATACAGTATACAGTAATTACATAGATAAAATTGGGCTTGGCATAACATTTTCAATAGATGTTTTAGCAAAAAACGGAACGGAAACGGAAGACATACGGATGCATTTCCGTATGTGTTCCGTTTTTTTTTTGCGGACCCATTGACATGAATGGAGCCACGGACCATGATTTGCGTGCAATAATAGGACATGTTCTATGGTAAAACGGAACGGAAATACGGAAACGGAATGCATACGGAGTACATTCCTTTTTTTTTGCGGAACCATTGAAATGAATGGTTCCGTATACGGACCGTATACGGAACGCAAAAAACGGCCGTGTGCAGGAGGCCTTAGGCCAGAAATACAGCTTTTTGCTTACTGGGGTGAAAAAAAACATCTGTTTCATATAGTGCACATCTAGGATTAGACGTGCATAAGTGAGTGTCACATTTAGGCCAGAAATACAGCTTTTTGCTTACTGTGGTGAAAAAAACCCATCTGTTTCATATAGTGCACATCTAGGATTAGACGTGCATAAGTGAGTGTCACATTTAGGCCAGAAATACAGCTTTTTGCTTACTGGGGTGAAAAAACCCTATAATATACTGCACATCTGGGATTAGACGTGCATAAGTGACTGTCACATTTAGGCCAGAAATATGGCTTTGTGCTTACTGGGGTGAAAAAAACCTCTAATATACTGCACATCTGGGATTAGACGTGCATAAGTTACTATGAAATTTAGGCCACAAATACCGCTGTCATATAGAGTTAAAAAAAATATATATTTGTGCAATACCCTACATCAGGGTTTTTATTGGTGGTTAATTATTTTTAACAGACTTAACCACTTTTTACTTTGCTTTGTGAATGCTAACTATGAGGCAAACATCTAATAAGGGACGCGGTCATGGTCGTGGTGTTGGTGGAGCCTCTGGTGCAGGGAGAGGACGTGGCCGTTCTGCCACAGCTACACGTCCTACTGAACTTACTACCTCAGGTCCCAGGAGCCGCCAGAATCTACAGCGATATTTGGTCAGGCCTAATGCCGTTCTAAGGATGGTAAGGCCTGAGCAAGTACAGGCGCTAGTCAATTGGGTGGCCGACAGTGGATCCAGCACGTTCACATTATCTCCCACCCAGTCTTCTGCAGAAAGCGCACAGGTGGCGCTTGAAACCCATGCCCATCAGTCTGTCACATTACCCCCGTGCATATCGGGGAACCTGTCTGAGCCTCAAGTCATGCAGCAGTCTCTTATGCTGTTTGAAGACTTTGCTGGCAGGGTTTCCCAAGGGCATCCACTTAGCCCTTCCCCAGGGCTGGAAGACATAGAATGCACTGATGCACAACCACTTATGTTTCCTGATAAGGACATGGGAATATCACCTCAGCACGTCTCTGATGATGACGAAACACAAATGCCAACTGCTGTGTCTTTCTGTAGTGTGCAGACCGAAAAGGAGTTCAGGGAGGAAGACTGAGTGGAAGACGATGCAGGGGACGATGAGGTCCTAGACCCCACATGAAATGAAGGTCGTGCCACTGACTTTCAGAGTTCGGAGGAAGAGGCAGTGGTGAGATCGAGCCAACAGCGTAGCAAAAGCGGGAGCAGGGTGCAAAAGCAGAGCAGCCGTCGCCAAAACAGTTCGCCTGCTACTGGCCACCGTCACCAGGGACTGAGCACACCAAAGGCAGCTTCAAGGAGTTCCCTGGCATGGCACTTCTTCACACAATGTGCTGACGACAAGACCCGAGTGGTTTTCACGCTGTGCCATCAGAGCCTGAAGCGAGGCATTAACGTTCTGAACCTTAGCACAACCTGCATTTTTTTTTCAAGTTCAGCCGAACCTGCCGAACCTGCCGAACCCGAACATCCAGGTGTCCGCTCAACTCTACTCATTACCAATGATCACATGGTATAAATGTGCTGCCCATTACCCGATGAACGAGCGAAACGTTTGTGCGCACGCAAAAATGATCGTTTACCGGCAGTATGCTTTGCCGTTTAAAAGCGATCTGCTAGCAAACGAGTCCTTATGGGGAAGAGCGATAGCATTAGCGATCGCTCCTCCCCATACTCTGGAGGAGATCGCTGCATGTAAATGTACTGGTCTCCTCAACTAGCGATCAGCAGATTGTCGGGAAGACTTCCCTCCTGACAATCTGCTGTAATATTGTCCCGTGTAAAGGGAACTTAACATATTAATGATCGCTCTCTCTGCTCAATTATTGAGAAAGTACTGAGGGAACTGGCACATTACTTAAACTGCCATCATTCTCACCAGGATGTGAAAACCAGAGGGATTCCATACATTTCAGCATATAGTCTTTTATTGAAGCAGCATTGTGCTTACAACTAACCTGTATGTCTTCCGTCCACTCAGATGCCCGTCTACCTGCATCCTAGAGGTTAGTGTCTCAACTCTCTCCTTCTTCAGATCAGCTGTCTCGTGTACAAATACAAGTGCAGAGGCATTATTATTATTTTAAAGTGCAGAGGCATTATTGTGACTTCTGACTAAGGTTGCCACCTGGCCAGTACTCCACCAGCAGCTGGCATTTTGCTCAGACTGTCGGTACCTGTATTTTTTATTTTTGTTTTACCAACCTATTGACTTGCCTGTATTTTTTTTAATTCCCTGCTGTGACTCCATATATAGCTTAGGAGTCCCCACTCTGTATGGAGTCAGTGCTATGACCCTGAAGGGGAGTAATCCTTGGGACACCCCTGTGTATTTAAAGGAAATGTCAGTTAAAACCAGATAGTGGCATATGTCCCTTTTCTCTAATCTCTTTTTATTTTCTGATTACATATTTATTTATTCTATTTCCTGAACATGATTATGGGGGCGGCCATCTTGCCTGAGCTGTTAACAGTATTTAGAAAGCATTAAGAAAATTCCTTTGGGCCATAGACACAATGGTCAGGAGGAGAACTCATTGACTTCTATGGGAGAGTTTTATGGGCATGCTATGTGCCCTTTGCAGAGGTTATTATAGAAGGAAAGAATAGATAAGATTTGACAATCACTTATTGTGAATTGTGGATCCTGTCTTATCTGTCATTCTAATCCTGCCTGTAATGATATTATCTCTGTGTATAGATAAGCAGGTAACTTCAGTAAAGTGTACAGACCAAGAAGTGGTGCTTATTATTAGGCTTAGGCTACTTTCACACTTGCGGCAGGACGGATCCGACAGGCTGTTCGCCATGTCGGTTTCGTCCTTCCGCTATTTCGCCGGACCGCCGCTCCGTCCCCATTGACTATAATGGGGACGGGGGCGGAGCTCCGGCGCAGCACGGCAGTGCACGGCAAAAGCCGCCGGAGTAAAAAGTCCTGCATGTCCGACTTTTTAGTCCGGCGGCTTTCGCCGTGCACTGCCGTGCTGCGCCGGAGCTCCGCCCCTGTCCCCATTATAGTCAATGGGGACGGAGCGGCGGCACGGCGAAATAGCGGAAGGACGGATCCGACATGGTGAACAGCCTGTCGGATCCGTCCTGCCGCAAGTGTGAAAGTATCCTAAGTGGCAAATGTGAAAACTGCTCTATTTTATGGTTTTTGTTTAAATATAAAAAATAACATCACCAAAAATTATTTTAAAATATGTTAAACATAAATTAAATAACGGGTCATTTTCTGATGACACATTACTTTTACCTTTCTTCAATCTTGATTTTTTAATTGTCTCTTCCTTAACTTGAACCAACAACCTTTTGCATCGACAGCAAAGACTCTAACCATTGGGCTATAGGGCTCAATGCTAGTAAATGAAAGATTTTCTATGGCTAAAAACCTCAGTAGTATTTCCCCTATGTATTCAGATGTACAATGTACTGGAAGCTACAGGTATACCTCTATATAGCAACTGCAACCCCTTGTGAAAATTAAAACATTGGGCCTAAAGCATCATTTTCTTGTAAAAAATGAAATTTTTCAATTTCATGCCAAGTGTTTCTAAATCCTTTGAAACGTTTGTTGTGTCAAAGTGCTCACTACACCCCTTAAAATATACCGGAGGGGTGTAGTTTCCAAAATGGGTTTGGGGATTTCCACTTTAGTTGTGCATCAGGGGGTCTTCAAATGCCACGTAGCACTGGAAAATTATTCCAGTTAAATCTTCCTTCCAAAAGCTACATGGTGAGCCCTGCAGTGTGTCCATATAGCTGTATACCCAAGGGCGTAGCTACCATGGAAGCAGAAATTTCTCACTGTACCCCATTGAAATATTCCTTGGGGGGTATAGTTTCCAAAACATGGATGCTATTATGAGGTGATGCAATGAAAATTAATTTTGAACTGTACAGTGTCAGTGAAACACAGATGACAAACAGAGAGCGAAAAATGGACACAGGGACTAAACACAGATCCTTAAAGGGAACCTGTCACCGTGATTTTGTGTATAGAGCTGACGACATGGGTTGCTAGATGGCCGCTAGCACATCCGCAATACCCAGTCCCCATAGCTCTCTGTGCTTTTATTGTGTAAACAAATCGATTTGATACATATGCAAATTAACCTGAGAGGAGTCCTGTCCCTGACTCATCTCAGGGACAGGACTCATCTCAGGTTAATTTGCATATGTATCAAATCGGGTTTTTTTACACAATAAAAGCACACAGAGCTATGGGGACTGGATATTGCGGATGTGCTAGCGGCCATCTAGCAACACATGTCCTCAGCTCTATACACAAAATCCCGGTGACAGGTTCCCTTTAATGGACATCTTCACAGATGAATCACTGACCATCTTATCACGGATTACATCACGGACGTGTGAATGAGGCTTTACAGTAAAAATAAATTAAAATGGAAAATCTGCAAAAAAGTGAAATTTTAAAATTTCTCATCTATGTTCCTTTCTTTCATGTGGAACACCTAAAGGGTTAACAAATTTTGTAAAATAAGATTTGAATAATTTAAGGGACGTAGTTTCTAAAATAGGTGGTTTCTAATGTTGATCGAGCACCATAGTGCTCAGGTGCTCGGGCCGAACACATCAGGATGTTCGGGTCCTCTACCGAGCCCCCGAGTATAATGGAAGTCAATGGGAGAACCCGAGCATTAAACCAGGCACCCCCTGCTCTGAAGAGGGGAGGGTGTCTGGTTCACAGGAAAAGGTCAGAAATTGATGGAAACACCACCAAAATGGTTCTGGAACAGCAGGGGGAGGATGTCTGGATGCATCTTGGACTCCAAGGTTGCTGCTGGGAACAATGTTGTCTGAATAGTACGCCACTTTCACAGACTGACAATAATACGCACCAAACCGAAGATAAAATCGATTTTAGAGGGAAAATTGTTAGGAAACATTCTTTCCTGTACATTTACTTGTATATAAAGTGCAAGTGCTACCAAAAATTACAAGGAAGAGGCACTCCGATACAGCCTATGTATCGCATAAAGGAGGGCCTCATTCACATTGTGGTACAATTGTTCAGGTAGTGGGACTCCTACACTCATAAAGCCTATGCACTAAGTGAAAGGGCTGCCAAAAATTACAAGGAATCGGCACTCTAATAATACACCCTTTGTTACACATAAAGAAAGGCATCATATGCAGCCTTGAAAAATTATGATTGATGGCCTGCTGGTGACACGCAAAAAAAATTTGGAGCAAGAGCCTGCTGATCTGACCATCTAAAACATTATGTGCGAGGGCCTTCTGCCGCTTTGGTGACTCTAGTTAACCTGGGGTAGATCGCGCGTCCCCGTGATGGCAAAGATCCATTCGGATGTCTGGCCTATCAACTTTCGATGTTATTGTCAGCGCAAACCATGGTGACTACGGGGAATCAGGGTTTGATTCCGAGAGGGAGCCTGAGAAATGGCTACGGCTACCACATCCACGCAAGGCATCATGCACGCAAATTACCTATTAGGTATAATTAGATGAGGGCCTGCAGGTGAGCTGAACCTGTAAAAGATTTTAGGTGCGGGCCTGCTGGTGAGATGACCCTGTAAAAGATTGTAGGTGAAGGCCTGCTGGTGAGCTGACCCTGTAAAAAATTATATGCGAGGGCCTGCTGCTGAGCTGACCCTCTAAAACATTATGGCTGAGGGCCTGCTGCTGAGCTGACCATTTAAAAAAATTATACTACAAGAAAATTTAGACTAGCACATTCATATTCAAAGTCACAGGTGCATATCCATCAAGCAAACATGGTTTATAAAAAAATGGCTGCACAACATTTTACATACAAACAATAGAGCTGAGAAATGGGGATCATTCTAAATTAAAGTGATATTATACCTACAATAAATGGAAAAATAGAAGCTCTTTGCGCACATTTTTGATCAAACGTGTGTCGGGCCCATCTACCAGGCGTCAAGGTGGCTTCCTCTTTTAGACTGGGTAGCGCCTCTTTTAGACTGAGCAACGCCCATCTGCCTGGGGCTTCTGAGCAGAGTATAAATGTAGCTGGTTCCTACACTGCCCTGAAAATTGTAAGCTTAGGTAAGTCCAAGAGAGTCGGTATATTAGTGTTAGGTTTAGAAGTAAATGGGATGGCTACTTGTAATTACACTGCTCACTGCTGAAATGTCGACGGCGAGCAGGTAAATAATGAGGGGAAGGCTGTACTGGCATGACGCGCGGCCTTCTCTTGAACCAGTTGATCAGGGGGGGTTGCGAGTGGCGGACCCCCGCTGATCTGATATTGATAAACTATCTTGAGGACAGGTCATCAATAAAATGTCTTGTAAAACCCCTTTAAGATATGGAGGAGTGGGATGTGGAGGTGAGACGTAGGCTACAGCAGAGAGCCAGCCCTATTGTCAGCATGCTGTCTGGTCATACAAGAGAATACAGCACAACAAGCCTCTTACATCCAGTGTAGACATTCTCTTTACTCATCTTCAACATTTAGACCCGACCTCCATGACGACTTCTTTTACCTACATCTCATCTATGCAGAGTTTCTTAGATTCCCTACTTCTCCGTCATCCTCCCCCTCACCTTATCAACACATACTCCCCATACTGGAGCTCCAATACTGTGCCTACTGTGCTTACGGTATTCTTTACTGCAGAAAAAATAGAGCCTCAAGTAATAATAATGTGCCCTATAGTACCCCCTAAAATTCCCCCAGTGATAATAATGCCCCTATATTCCCATAACTATTTATAATGCCTCTATAGCACCTCCAGCAATAATGCCCCCTATTGTCCCCACCAGATATAATAATGCCACATAGTGCCCCCAGTATTGAAAATTCCCCCAGTATTATTAATGCCCCATTAGTACCTTCAGGAATAATAATGTCCCTCTATTGTGCCCCCAGTAATAATTCCACCTATAGTTTCCCAAGTTATAATAATGTAATAATAATTTTGGAGGATGAGGAGCCAAGGGCCGGAAGCAGCCAGGACCCTGTAACATCCAGCCCCTACCCCAAATTTAACATCAATCGCTTCACCTTCCATCAGGTTTTGGGTAGGGGCATCTTTGGCATAGTAAGTTTTATAACTTCTTATTTCTTGCTATACGGACAGTTATCCTAATTCTACATTATTTCCTAGGCAGATAGATGCAATCTATTGTTTTCTGTTATCAGCCGTTTCAGACTCCTACAATGCCAACTGTACATTTCTACATTAGGATGAGTGACAGGGGTTCCAGAAAATTCTCAGCCCCCATCTTACCTTCTTTATATGTCATATCTCCAGTGCTCAGACCCTCCAGTAACATTATATCCATATGCGTGACTGGTATCCGCAGCTCCTTCTATAGCGCTGCCCTGTAATAAGCCTCCACATTAGGTCTAATCTGCCAGAAAGGGGGATTCCAGTGCTGGAGAGATGATCTCAGGGGGTGAGGAGTTTGGGAGAAATGCATTGTTGTTTACTTAGCCCATGTAGGCTACAATAAGGACATTGGGAGTCATTTATCAAACTGGTGTAAAGTAGAACTGACTTAGTTGCCCATAGCAACTAATCAGATTTCTTCTTTCATTTTCCAAAGGAGCTATCCAAAATGAAAGCTGGAATCCGATTGGTTGCTATGGGCAACTAAGCCAGTTCCACTTTACATAAGTTTGATAAATGACCCCCATTATATACAGTATATAGAACTATATGGCTGCATTATAACTGTACTGCATCTAATGTGGATGAAGGTCTGTAATAACATTCCCCATAATCCCAAAGTCCTGTCTACAGCTTCCGCTTTATGGTAAAAGAGAAATCTCTATAACGTTCCCAAGAGCAGACACCACAATATATTGTGTAGGGTCTGGATGACAAACACTTCTCTCACCCCTCTTTCTGGGGCCAAATTCACAAGACCGTTGGACGGCCGTGCCTGTGTTGTGAACTGCAAACCGCAGATCCTCAAAACACGGGCACATTGTCTTCAATGGGTCCGTGATCCGCAATATAGGGCAAAATATCGTACATGTTCTGTCTTTTTGCAGCACAGAGACACGGACCCGGAAACCTACTGAATGTATTCCATGTGTGTTTGTTGACTTCCCGGTCCATGTCTCCTTGCCACAAAAGATATGACATTTTCTATCTTTCGCTATATTTTGTGAATTGCAGCCCTATTGAAGACCATGGGGCCGCACCGCTATGTGGTGCTGGTGCCTGTGTTTTGAGGATTTGTGGTTTGCAGTCTGCAACAAGGGCACCGTCGTCACACAGTCATGTGAATGTGGCCTTCTAGAGATAAATCCCCCATGTAATAAATGTAGAAGAATTGCCCTGTAACCACTTCCATTTGTTTCTTCAGGTGCTCCTGGCATCAGTCCCCCGCCGGAACACCTATGTGGCTATCAAAAGTATTAGCAAAAGAGGGGACAATGCAGTAGCTTTAAGGAGAGAGCGACGGATACTCCTGGAGGCCCGAGACTGCCCATTCCTATGCCATCTCTATGCCGCACATCAGTCTCAGGAGCGGGCCTATTTCATCACAGAGTATCTGTCCGGCAGCAGCCTGGAGGCTTTAATCAAAATGTGAGGCTACTTGGACATCAACAATGTAAGGTGAGTAAATGACCGATCGCGAGACGGAAGGGCAAATACTGAAAAGAAAGTGACTGGAGATTAGAAGGGGACATGACAGGTCAGATAGAGATCAATGTGGAGAATAGAGGGAATACAGGCTGCCATAAACAGCGTCTCTACTATGCTGGTGGTGACAGACACTTTGGTAATAACGTGATATTAGGAAATTGCTAGAGATGGATTTCATATCAGTGACATTACACCTTGTTCTCTCCATCAGATTCTACACAGCAGAGATTGTGTGTGGCCTCCAGTTCCTCCATGGACACAACATCGTCCACCGGTAAGAACTTCCCCACATCTTCCTGATTTTTTTTATAATAATGAAAATAATGCACCCAGCTTTCCCAGAGTTATGATGTGACTGTCCCATGTCTGCATCACTGGACACATTTACCATTCTCCTTTCTTCATGCGTCATCTTATTTCATTACAGAGACATAAAGCCAGAGAACATCATGCTGGATAAAGATGGACACATCCGCATCATAGACCTAGGGCTGGCCCAAGATGGTGTCACCTCCTCCAATAAGACCAGTGGAGTGACGGGTACACACTGTTTTATGGCCCCTGAGGTATTTGTCGGAATGGAGTATGACACAGCAGTTGACTGGTGGGGCCTGGGGATTGTAGTGTCCAGGATGTCATCAGGACGCTCCCCATTTTACTATGGCCCCATCAGGAAAGAGGCGTATAAATCCATCACCAGAGCCAAGCCATACATCCCATCTTGGCTGGACGCCGACGTGCAACATCTTATAAAAAAAACTGCTGCGTAAAAACCCTGACAAGCGGCTGGGTGTCTAGAAGAACACCAGACACCATCCATTCTTTAACAGCATTGTCTGGGAGGAACTGGAGGAGAGCACAGCCGCCATGTATACCATTCAGGGCAGCTCTGGAGAACAAATATCTGCAGTGGCCGAAGGATACAACACCACTTCACCCTGTGGCTGGATTCTCCTATATGTCACCAAGCTTAGCCCGGTAAGATCCCCCTCCTATACTGATGATGTCATCAGTCATATCTCTGCTATGTGGTAATCATCATTTTTCCTGTGGACCTGTTGATATCAGGCAAAACATAAGGTCCTATAAAATCCTGTCCCACGTCACCTATACACTGCGTGCAGAATTATTAGGAAAATGAGTATTTTGACCACATCATCCTCTTTATGCATGTTGTCTTACTCCAAGCTGTATAGGCTCGAAAGCCTACTGCCAATTAAGCATATTAGGTGATGTGCATCTCTGTAATGAGAAGGGGTGTGGTCTAATGACATCAACACCCTATATCAGGTGTGCATAATTATTAGGCAACTTCCTTTCCTTTGGCAAAATGGGTCAAAAGAAGGACTTGACAGGCTCAGAAAAGTCAAAAATAGTGAGATATCTTGCAGAGGGATGCAGCACTCTTAAAATTGCAAAGCTTCTGAAGCGTGATCATCGAACAATCAAGCGTTTCATTCAAAATAGTCAACAGGGTCGCAAGAAGCGTGTGGAAAAACCAAGGCGCAAAATAACTGCCCATGAACTGAGAAAAGTCAAGCGTGCAGCTGCCAAGAGGCCACTTGCCACCAGTTTGGCCATATTTCAGAGCTGCAACATCACTGGAGTGCCCAAAAGCACAAGGTGTGCAATACTCAGAGACATGGCCAAGGTAAGAAAGGCTGAAAGACGACCACCACTGAACAAGACACACAAGCTGAAACGTCAAGACTGGGCCAAGAAATATCTCAAGACTGATTTTTCTAAGGTTTTATGGACTGATGAAATGAGAGTGAGTCTTGATGGGCCAGATGGATGGGCCCGTGGCTGGATTGGTAAAGGGCAGAGAGCTCCAGTCCGACTCAGACGCCAGCAAGGTGGAGGTGGAGTACTGGTTTGGGCTGGTATCATCAAAGATGAGCTTGTGGGGCCTTTTCGGGTTGAGGATGGAGTCAAGCTCAACTCCCAGTCCTACTGCCAGTTTCTGGAAGACACTTTCTTCAAGCAGTGGTACAGGAAGAAGTCTGCATCCTTCAAGAAAAACATGATTTTCATGCAGGACAATGCTCCATCACACGCGTCCAAGTACTCCACAGCGTGGCTGGCAAGAAAGGGTATAAAAGAAGAAAATCTAATGACATGGCCTCCTTGTTCACCTGATCTGAACCCCATTGAGAACCTGTGGTCCATCATCAAATGTGAGATTTACAAGGAGGGAAAACAGTACACCTCTCTGAACAGTGTCTGGGAGGCTGTGGTTGCTGCTGCACGCAATGTTGATGGTGAACAGATCAAAACACTGACAGAATCCATGGATGGCAGGCTTTTGGGTGTCCTTGCAAAGAAAGGTGGCTATATTGGTCACTGATTTGTTTTTGTTTTGTTTTTGAATGTCAGAAATGTATATTTGTGAATGTTGAGATGTTATATTGGTTTCACTGGTAAAAATAAATAATTGAAATGGGTATATATTTGTTTTTTGTTAAGTTGCCTAATAATTATGCACAGTAATAGTCACCTGCACACACAGATATCCCCCTAAAATAGCTAAAACTAAAAACAAACTAAAAACTACTTCCAAAAATATTCAGCTTTGATATTAATGAGTTTTTTGGGTTCATTGAGAACATGGTTGTTGTTCAATAATAAAATTAATCCTTAAAAATACAACTTGCCTAATAATTCTGCACTCCCTGTACTGATGATATAATAAAGACATTACTTATCAGTATGTTACTCCCTGTACTGGGAGAAATATGTAATAGAAGTGACATTCTACAGTTCCAGCTAGGGAAGTCCAGGACCAGACCAGTATGCAATGATAGTAATTCCCCTGGTGTCGTCTGGTCCGTAGTTTTCTAGTCCCTCATGTACTTCGTTCTGATTGCTCCTGCTAATTACTATGTGTCCGCTTCTTCTTAGGGTGATGAAAAGATCCAAATTGTGAAGGGATCCACGACCATCTGGTGAGCACCCCCTAAACATATCTATACATATATATCTATACAACTTTACATACTTTCTATATACACAGACACCCACCACTATACCCCACTGTAACTACATTTCACATACCTTGGAGAGTTTATTAGAAAGAACATTTCGACTAAAATATCAGAAATCTTTGATTCCTACTCTCCTGGCGTATATCTGTTTTCTGATAATTCTGGTTTATAACTATTATGGTATTCATTATGGCTCTCATATT
Source organism: Bufo bufo (assembly GCF_905171765.1). Classification (NCBI taxonomy): domain Eukaryota; kingdom Metazoa; phylum Chordata; class Amphibia; order Anura; family Bufonidae; genus Bufo; species Bufo bufo. Next base: position 146,230,494 of record NC_053395.1, on the reverse strand, counting down.
TTCATAACTCCTATAATCTCATAGTAAATCTATATTTTGGGCCTTATTCAGAGATTCACACTTTTATATTTCAGGTAGATGTCTGATTAGGATAAGTTTTTATGTTACAGTAGTCATATGTCTATATCCACAATAGGTAAAACTAACAGTTCTCTCATGTCCTGCAGGATCAGCCCGTGCCTACTGCCCAGTGCTTTGTGCCTCCTGATACACATCTCTGCTGCTGTATAACACCTCGGCTTGCCTACAACATCCTCTCTCTACCATCCTAATGCTGCTGATTTTACATATTCTTGTTGCCCTGGACCTTGACTTGGCATCCTCCAATATCTGGCTGGCATCAGACGTCATCAACTCCTGAAGACCCTCTACGCCCCAGGAGTGGCCTGTGCTTGATTCCATCTGGCATCTGGTGAGTTCAGGAAAAACAGCTGCATATTCTAGCCCTGGGGTAGATAGTAGTGATCTTACCGGAGCGGCTGTTATCCCTGAACTCACAGATTTCTTGTAACATCTCTTCACAGGCCTGGTAAGTAGCACACCTCACACACACAATACACACAGATAGATAGATAGATAGATAGATAGATAGATAGATAGATAGATAGATACACAAGTAGAGACACATAGACACAACTATAGACACACATATAGACACAAACAGATAGGACAGATAGAAATTGGCTTTGGTCCTGGGACTTGTTCTGATCGCCATATTTGGGGTCGGGAAGGAATTTTCCCCCCTTATAAAGAGGACAATTGGCTCATTCCTCAAAGGGGTTTTCGCCTTCCTCTGGATCAACAGTCTATAAATAGGTTTAGTTACATACATTTTACATTTCACACATAAACATTAAGTAAATAGCAATAAAATAGATTCACAAAATACAATTTTATATTAATATAAAATTTTTAAAAAATCAGATAGGATAGGTAGTGACTTTTGATCCTGGGACTTGTTCTGATCGCCATATTTGGGGTCGGGAAGGAATTTTCCCCCCTTATAAAGAGGACAATTGGCTCATTCCTCAAGGGGGTTTTCGCCTTCCTCTGGATCAACAGTCTATAAATAGGTTTAGTTACATACATTTTACATTTCACACATAAACATTAAGTAAATAGCAATAAAATAGATTTGCAAAATACAATTTTATATTAATATTAAATCTCAAAAAATCTGATAGGTTAGGTAGTGACTTTTGATCCTGGGATTTTTCTGGTCACCATATTTGGGGTTGGGAAGGAATTTTCCCTCCTTAAAAAGAGGACAATTGGCTCATTCCTCAAGGGGGTTTTCGCCTTCCTCTGGATCAACAGTTTATAAATAGGAAACAAAAAACAATATAATAAACCGCGCTGGCTATCCAGTGTAAAACTTCAGGTTTTGTGCTTGGAACAAGGTATATCTGTTATTAACTTGCCTTACTACCGCTGGCTGTTGAGGATTCCTTACGGAGCTTCCTGGTGCTTGTATTCAGAGGTAGTGGTGACGGCTCTGTCTTCAGGTTTCCACTTTCAAACGCGCGCGGTCCTGGCCGGTGACTCGTGCGCGTGAGGGAAACCCAGGCTGGTGATCAAGGAGGACGCTGCTTCCGTGTGACGTCACACTGAGTATGGATACTCTCTTAGACCAAAAGACTTTTGGTCTAAGAGAGTATCCATACTCAGTGTGACGTCACACGGAGGCAGCGTCCTCCTTGATCACCAGCCTGGGTTTCCCTCACGCGCACGAGTCACCGGCCGGGACCGCGCGCGTTTGAAAGTGGAAACCTAAAGACAGAGCCGTCACCACTACCTCTGAATACAAGCACCAGGAAGCTCCGTAAGGAATCCTCAACAGCCAGCGGTAGTAAGGCAAGTTAATAACAGATATACCTTGTTCCAGGCACAAAACCTGTAGTTTTACACTGGATAGCCAGCGCGGTTTATTATATTGTTTTTTTATTTCACTCACTTGTTTTAGGGTTTAGGCATTTTTCCCTATTTTTAAACCAGCAGCGGCACACTCCAAGGAGTGTTACCCAGTGCACTGTAGATTATACTCTGTTCCATTAAAGAAGGCAGCGCGGGTTCCCTTTGATAGTTTATAAATAGGTTTAGTTACATACATTTTACATATCACACTTTAATATACAGTATATAGCACTAAAATAGATTTATAATCTAAAATTTAATATTAAAATCAAATGTATAGAAATCAGATATAATGGGATTTATTCTGATCGCCATATTTGGGGTCGGGAAGGAATTTTCCCCCTTACATGAGGATAATTGGCTCATTCCTCTTAGGGGTTTTGCCTTCCTCTGGATCAAATCAGCCTTAAAATCCCACCTCCTATAACTAGTAAAAATAAAATGTTGGTTTTTGCCCCCTCCCTTACATCTGTGTGTCCGTGTCTTTATTTCCATTAGATGCGTGGTCTTCTGATAAATGTGGTTAATGTCCCCAATGTTGTATTCCCCAAAAAGTCAAGGAGACGTGCAGATTATTTGGAAAGTAATCCTATTTGAATCTGACATCCTACATCGCCTCAGAAGCTATAGGGAAAATTACAGTAATTTTAGGGAAAGGTTTTGGTCACCTTAGCATTTCTGAAGTCTTAAAGTGAATCTGTCACCACATTCCTTCATATCAACGTAAATAAATTGTTAGATGTGCACTAGTCTCCTGAGTAAACCGCTGTTGATCCCATCAGTGGCGTGTGTAAGTGCCCCATAGCAAGGATCAAACCAGGCCCCCCACACAGGACAGAAGGGTTTACTCCTAAACCCCTTTCAGTGACCATTGGGCCATTTTTTCTACTGCCTCATTTGCTAAAAGTTGTTTCTTTAGCGCAAGCATGCCCTCCAGCTGTTGCAAAAATACAACTCCCAGCATGCCCAAACAGCCTACAGCAGGGCATTGTGGGAGTTGAAGTTTTACAACAGCTGGAGGGCCGCAGGATGAGCGTGCCTGCTATAGAGGGTAGAGTCCTGACCAAGTTTTCACCCCAAGTAGAAGAGGAGATGATCCCAACTGGGCCCCCTCTTGCCCTGGGCCCCATAGCAGTCGCATGGTCTGCCGCTATGGTAGTTACGCCCCTAGATCCTATCCTGATTTCGAAGAAATTTGTCTTTTTCTCATATGCTATTTTACTGGTCTGTGGTACGAGTGTGTCACCATTGCAACTTCTAGCACTGACAGCCAGGCTCCTTACTCCTCTTCACTATTGCTTCAGCTCTGTGCCCTGGGTCACTTTCCGCCATCATCCAACTTTTTAACTCACAACCAGGTATGGACATGGTCATGTGCACCACTGCACCAATGACTGGTTTCAGTGGTGATGTGTCCCCAAGTGGCATGTGACTGCCGAGTAAGAATTTTTCATTAGGTGATCCACACCAGAGACCATGGTTAATAATTCCTGGGAAACCCTTCTAAAGAACTACACCTCCCAGTATGCCATGCGGTGCAGCTTCTCATTTTCTCTTACTCCTGTGTAGGTCACCAACTGGATATCTATCCCCGATCTGTCCCAATATCGAATATTGATTTATCTTTTTTGTCCCCCTCCAGAATTACCAATGATTAGGGTGTGGGTCACTCTATGGGGAGAGCTGACTGTCAAAGTCCTCCTGTTGGTGCCCCCCTCAGACTTCCCTGCTGATGCCCATACAGCTTACCTGTCCTAGATGTAGCATGACAGTCCTGAGTTTCGGGCACTGTCCTGCTGTTTCCAGAAGCCTACCACATGTCCTGATATGTTCCATGAAATCCCATCTGGACACCACACGGTCAGGGTGGTTTCAACGTGCCGGGACTAATTAATAAAGTAGTAGTAGGACTGGTATATAGCTGCCTGCTCTCATGAGACCACAGAACATGATGCTGTATTGTCCTGTAGTCTTCTGAGAACTGAGAGAAAGTAATAATAGCAGTTACTGTAAGGAAAAATTGGCTTGTTTTGGCACCGATCCACCAGGTACCCCCTTACTAATAATATGTAGGAGAGCGGGAGGGGAAATGGCAGTCCGGTATCCCCCTAAACAGGTAGGTCAGAGCTGCAACCTTTTAGATGCTGGCAACCTCGAATTAATGAGCTAGCATAAGTGTAGTATGAAGATATATAGCAGTCACCTTGAATCTCATACAATAATTACAGAATTAGGGTTCCTTAATACCAAGATATACAGCAAGGCCCGGACTGGTCCACAGGGGAACAGGTGGGCCCCTGAGCTAGGGAGGGCCACCAGTTCTCCACCCTTTTTAAAAGTGGCACATGGCACAGTAGATTGACTGCATTACATATGAAGAGGCAGCGTACAGAATGTCAACCAGTCTATGAATTCATATTGTAGATGCCTCAGGTGGCAGAGAAGACTTCTAGGCCCAGAGAAATGCCAGCCAGTATCCTCTTTCCCAGGGCCATGCCTTTTTGAAGTTGCTGGGGAGGCCCCTATAATCAATCACCTTGAGCATCTTGGTGCTGCCTGCCTCTGTGTGAGTGTAAGCCATGTACCGGGGTGGGCTCCCCAGGATACGAACCGGGGTGGGCTCCCTCACGAACGAGGAAAGCAACCCCAACACCAGCTTTTGCCGAAACTTTTACTTGAATGTGGCAATAAACACAACCACAAATGCTGAGAATATACAATAAGTTAACATACACCCAGCCCGAAGGCTGAGATCCTTGTGCTGCACAGCACGGCACCCTCCGATGGATGCGGGAGGAAAGAGCAGTAATTTACCTACTGGCGGGCACAACTAACCTGCCACACCTTACCTGTTATTACCCTAAAAGAACAAGAATAACTGTATGGGTGTGTGTTACGGGCTATCCTGCGGTGCAGCACAACAGCTTACAATCTTACCAAGTTCTACATTACTCCCCCTCTCTTAACTGGTCCTGTAGCACGTGCCTGAGTATTCCTTATGAGCAAAACGCCAGCCTGGCCTGAGTTTGTGGGAATTTTATCAGCTCTCCAATGTAAAATGTCACTTTAAGTTACGGAGTCCTTGCAATGAACAGTAGTAACACTTGTGGCCTGACACAAACAGAGACCCTAACTAACTATCTACAGGCCTGGTCTCAGTCCCTAGGCGCCAACACTGTAGTGAGGTGCGTGCACGATCTTACTGACCCGGGTCTGCTCTGCATCCGCTGGTGACTCTGAACAGAACAAATGCCTCTCCAACAAGCATGCGGTACCGTAGTGTATGTAGCTTTGCTCCTCAGCTCTCATCAGTGTTCCTAGATGCAATCCATGTTCCTCTGGACAGGATCAGGGTCTTGAACATGATCAGCCTCACTTAGCTGCAGCTCTGGTCACTCTCACACCTGGATGCCGTTGAATTCACTGCTCACACAGTTCCTCAGTGTCTCTCACAGCCTCACTCTAAGATGGCTGGTGCCTTCCTCTCCAGACTTGTAACTCTACCCCCTGAGAGTTACCAACATCACATGAAATGCAGTCTCTTGCTGTGCTTAGGAAACAGCGGCATCTTGTGACCAAACAGCAGAGTGTCAGTCCAGATAATTTAACTTCATTTAAACAAACACAATGTTCAGACAGTAAGAGCTGTTTCCCCATCTCACATGAGCATGTAGAATTTGCATGTAGCTGTGTATTGGGCCTCCAAAATGAATTTTACTGGTGGGTCCTAGACACCACAGTTCAACACTGCATATGGCCTCCGTGTCCCTCCACAAAGGCACTGATAGTCTGCACATGTGAGGGGATACTCTCCTCTAAAAGCAAGTCGTTTTGATTTCCATTTCCATTCTTTGACAGTTGGGAGTTATGGAAAAAATAAATGACAATCCCCCCGCAAAAAAAACTAAAAAACAACTAAGACACATTTACACTTTGCTTTTTCTGATCCTATCAGCACAGTGTGCAAATTAAGGTGTTTAATTTAGCCCCATACGCCATTTAACGTTTTGGACTCCCACCTATTGAAAAAATGGAGATCCTGTGACCCCTGCCAAGGCCAGATATAATACGGAGCAAATGAGCAAGTTCCACGTATCGAAAGGTCTCTGAATTACAGTCTATGGGAGTTAGGGGGACAGTCAAGCCAAGGCACTCACTGTTTTCATGAACCATCATCTATCAGACAAGGTGTGACAACTCCAAGTAGATATGTAACCCCCGAGCTGCAAGACAACAGTACTGACCACTGAGCCTACATGCTATGGATGTAATTGTAATAAGGTTCCTTACATAGGTACCCCCTTTTTTGAACCAGAGTGGAAAACCGCTGAAAAACTTGCTCTGGGGCATCTGGCAAGTCTATTCATCTGAATGGATGCTATGTAATACTTAATTTGCATCCCCTTCCACCTGCTGCGGCGACCAGACAGGGTAAATGTCCAGCTGATCATAACAGCAATTCCCAGGTGAAAGGGTCTGTGTGGTGAGACAACCCATTTAAAGAAGTTTTCCAGGCTTTTAATATTGATGACCTGTCCTCAGGATAGGTCATCAATATCGGATCGGCGGGGGTCCGACACCCTGCACCCCACACGTGCCATCTCCCGTCTCTCTTCCTGCTCGCTGCTGCTATGTTGACAGTAAGACAAACCCTTTTTAAGATCTTCCTAGAAATTAGAGTTGATATAATTTCCATTCTAAAATGCCCTAGTCAACCCAAGACAAATAATCCATTTTTTACTTGATCACACCAGTTACATTAGCTGTAAGTAATATTGATCTCAACCACAACTAGTCTGGAGGGCAGGGTCTATACCTGGTGAAAGAAGGGTTAAGAGTACAAATGAGCAAATTTCATATTCATGTTTCATAATACAATTCTGCTTGTTGATTTTATTGTATTGTCAATTTTTATTAATTTTATTATTGTAGGAGTCAAATTTTAGATAGGGCATATAACTTTCTGTATGGTGAACTTTTTGTATGGTGACCATTGTTCATTCATTGCTATGAACTTTTTATGTATGCTATTAATAAATTAGTGTCGCTTTACCAACTGTGTGGTCCAGGTATAAGAGTGCCCATTCTTTTTATATTACAATTGTCTTTTTGGTGGTCGGGGTACGACATCTGATTGGTGCACCTTGCCATCTTGAATCAGGGGTGAGCCGTCCTTCCCTCTGTTTACTTACTCAAATTTCATATCATGAAATTCGCTCATCCCTATTGTATGGGATCGCTCTCTCTCAGGGGATTGCAATCAAAGACATCTCGTCAGACAACGGATTTAAAGTCCAAATGATGCTTTATTTTGGCACCAGCACAAACATAAACATAATGAAATAAACTCCTGCCCGTCTGGGCTCTAACTAACACAAAGTTCTTTTCCCTGACTCACCTCTAAGCACAGCTTATACACAGGGTCTCAGGCTCAAACCCTTAGCAGGTCCGCTTATCAAACACAAGTCCAGACAGTGAAGAGATCCGGTTTCACACAGCCTCTTGGTCCCTCAGCCCTCTTGGCTGAGACCACCCAGAACCTCTGCAGGCCTCTGTTTCCAAGTCCTCTCTCCACAGACTGACACACAGAGGGTTGGTTTTATCCCACCTTGATTACAGCAGGCCTCACCTGCGATCCCCTCAGCCCTTGTATTAACAAACAAAAATAGCTCCAGCAACTATATTTGCTGAAACCAGCGCCATCTTCCTGGATGTTACTTATCTGACACCCCTTTCAGGATGTTTACTGTACACATCACCACACCACACATCACCACAAGAGCATGAAAATCTCCTATGGGCCATTTCATATATGATGTCCTGAAATCACCAGTGCGTTAGGAGCTATCAATGACATAGTTGCATTATTTTTATTTTGTAGCATTTAGTATTTTTCCAGGTATGTGTGGCTGTATGTGTATTTAGTTTTTTTTAAAGTCCTATAGAGAAGTCTATAGGAACCACGTCAAGAAAAAAACAGCACACCATTGACACCAGAAACACACCAAAAATGGCAAAAACACAACGAGAAAGCCACAAAATGTGTTAAATGTGGTGTGCGAATCTCCAATTTGCCTTGTCTCTGCTTTGCTATTTTGGTAGCTCCTGGATATGAGCAGTGTATAATGTGATGGAAAAATTATTTATTCAGCAATAGATTATTGCTGGAATAGAGTGTATGAAACAAAAATAAAAAATGGCTGAGTTAATTGCAGATAAAGTCAGTCTGTCACTGGTTGGCTAAAAACGATCATTCATTGTTAAGTTTCTGCCAAAAGATCGTCATGCACCAATTACAGGGGTATTCAAGAGGTTCAGGAAGGCAGGTTAGACACGCCCCTTCAGAAAGTGGAGCGAAATGCGCGTCCGGGTGCGCTCCCTAGAGGTTTAGGCTCGTTCCCCCTACTCCACTTTATCTGGTATTGATCCGGTATTTGTTGTTATTTGGCTGTATATGGGTTGTACTACATGCAATTGGATTTCCATGCTATTATCTCTTCACCCTTTTTTGGCTTATGTAGCCCTTGTGGTTTTTACCTGTACCATTTGGAATAGACTTCCTCTTTTGGTCTTTGAGGAGTCCTTTTATGTCTTTTCATGCAATGTGCTGTTAAGCCAAAATGATTATTTCCGAGGGGGGATTTTTTACCTTGTGTACCTACTGGGGAGCTGCTTATTCGCAGCTCTTACTGAATTGCTGCTATATATTTATTCATATCTTCAATTATTCATATATACTGTATGTTGTCTTTTATGATGTCATTTAATAAAATGTCATGATTATACATGTGTGTTGTTCTTTTTTTTTGGTAATACAAAAGATCGTCATGGTAGAAACTGTCCTTTTGTAATGATCAATTGTAATGTGTTGGGCCACCTCACGGCTATGTAAATTGCAGCAGAAAATAATCAGATGCAAATTCGCCACAGAATTTGCAAAGAATTTCAAACCAATACCAAAATAATCGTTGTTAGCACAGCGGCCTGTGCCGGCGCTGCTGCCCCTATCAGCAGGCACGGGCGCCGGGCTCCCTCTTTCCCCTCCTGCCGCCCAGATTACAAACACGGGCAGCAACTAACTTAACTCTGCTACATATGTTCCATGCCAGAGTTTCCTTCCTGCTGGAGACTTGCATTAGTGTTGAAGCTTGCATGGGTGTGTCTCTCTTAACCTAAGAGGCAACACACACACACGCCCAGGGGCGTACATGCAGGGGTCGCAGTTGCAACTGGGCCCGGCACTCCAGGGGGCCCGGTCGCCTGTGGACCCCTGGCCCCGCCCTGCAGTAGTGCTGTGCCTGCCTGTATAACCCAGGCGGCCGACCCGGGGCCCGCCGCCCAGTGTTGCGTTTCTGCGCTGCAGTGCCAGGCCAGGCCAGTCCTACCCTCCGTGAATGAGAGTCTCCTCCCCCTGATTCTCCTGGGTGCGGCGTTGCGGCGTGCCTCGTCATTTGCTGTTGGGCAGGCTATATTTCTGTAGCCTGCAACCTCTGACTGCCCAGTTGGGCTTTAACTACTACACCCAACATGTTCTGGCAGTAATAGTAAATGGATATTGGTGCAATTCTGAGCTACTAGTCTATATAATACAGAATTGCACCAATATCTATTTTCTATTACTACCAGAACATGTTGGGTGTAGTAGTTTCAGCCCAACTGGGCAGTCAGAGGTTGCAGGCTACAGAAATATAGCAGAGTTAGGCTAGGTCTACACGACGACATTTGTCGCGCAACATTTTGTTGCACCAATGTTGCGCAACAATTTTTAGAATGGTGGTCTATGGTGTCGCATTGCGACATGCTGCGACTGCGACCAAATGAGATTTTGTTGGATTTTCTGTCGTATGGCGCATGTCGCATGCGACATTTTGGCCATAGGTTTCAATGGGAATCTCGTGCGACTTCAATGCGACATACATGCGACAAACCGTTGTTTGGGTGTCTGATTTTGGCACCAGACTCAAGTTTATAAAAAGGCCACATGGGATATTCATTCTTCAGATGTCATTTTGGATTTGGAGAGGAAGCTTATGTCACATTTGTGCTTGCCAAAGGAAATTACCCCTTCAAGTGTGCCAGGTATGTTTTGTGAAGCCTTTTTTATATACAGAGTGTAAGAAACACGTTTTGTGTGAAAATATAGTGTATTTTATTAGTTATGTAATGACCAAGTAATGTATGTAATGTCAGACATATTTTTAACCATTTACAGTTCCAGGTATAGCATGTGTATTTTTGTTTCACCTATCTACTGTTTTACAAGTGAAACACACTGTGGAATCCATATTTGGCAGCCTATAAAGTTCCCATTGTGTTTCTTTACATGTATTTTTAATTTTTACCTTTGTATCTCGGACCAGCTTATGTATATGAAAATATTTCTTATACAGCTTATAAATTTGGCCCTTCATACATTTGGATTATCAAAGTTTTTGGCCTCAGTCATGTTTTATTTATCATTTTTTTTATATAGTAGTCTGTGTCTGGTTGTTTCCTAATGAGGGTGGCCAGACCTACTGTCTCTCCTCCTGCTACTTGTCCCATACGTGGCCCATTAATGTAATGTGAGCTGGTGTTTGTAATGTTATTTAATTTAGTCAGCTTTATTAACACTTACTTAACAGTGTTTTAAATGGTTCAAAACAATATATTTCTCTCAGTTTGTGATAAATAGGTTGATGTATAATAAGGTTTGTAGACAATGACTTTGATTGTGTGACTGTAATTGATGCACATTGTATTTGTAGTTATCTTGGAGTTGGCTGTCTGTGTAGTTGAGTAGTGTATGCAGTGGTGTTGAAGGTGTGTATGTAGTTGAGTAGTGTATGCAGTGGTGCTGAATGTGTGTATGTAGTTGAGTAGTGTATGCTTTTATTTATTTTTTTCAGTAAAAGTATCTGAAAGTAGTAATTTAATTTATTTTATTGCGTTAGGTTATACAAACCGGATTCCAAAAAAGTTGGGACACTATACAAATCGTGAATAAAAACTGAATGCAATGATGTGGAGGTGCCAACTTCTAATATTTTATTCAGAATAGAACATAAATCACGGAACAAAAGTTTAAACTGAGAAAATGTACAATTTTAAGGGAAAAATATGTTGAATCAGAATTTTATGGTGTCAACAAATCCCCAAAAAGTTGGGACAAGGCCATTTTCACCACTGTGTGGCATCTCCCCTTCTTCTTACAACACTCAACAGACGTCTGGGGACCGAGGAGACCAGTTTCTCAAGTTTAGAAATAGGAATGCTCTCCCATTCTTGTCTAATACAGGCCTCTAACTGTTCAATCGTCTTGGGCCTTCTTTGTTGCACCTTCCTCTTTATGATGCGCCAAATGTTCTCTATAGGTGAAAGATCTGGACTGCAGACTGGCCATTTCAGTACCCGGATCCTTCTCCTACGCAGCCATGATGTTGTGATTGATGCAGAATGTGGTCTGGCATTATATTGTTGAAAAATGCAGGGTCTTCCCTAAAAGAGATGACGTCTGGATGGGAGCATATGTTGTTCTAGAACCTGAATATATTTTTCTGCATTGATGGTGCCTTTCCAGACATGCAAGCTGCCCATGCCACACGCACTCATGCAACCCCATACCATGAGAGATGCAGGCTTCTGAACTGAGCGTTGATAACAACTTGGGTTGTCCTTGTCCTCTTTGGTCCGGATGACATGGCGTCCCAGATTTCCAAAAAGAACTTCGAATCGTGACTTGTCTGACCACAGAACAGTCTTCCATTTTGCCACACTCCATTTTAAATGATTCCTGGCCCAGTGAAAACGCCTGAGCTTGTGGATCTTGCTTAGAAATGGCTTCTTCTTTGCACTGTAGAGTTTCAGCTGGCAACGGCGGATGGCACGGTGGATTGTGTTCACTGGCAATGGTTTCTGGAAGTATTCCTGAGCCCATTCTGTGATTTCCTTTACAGCAGCATTCCTGTTTGTGGTGCAGTGTCGTTTAAGGGCCCGGAGATCACGGGCATCCAGTATGGTTTTACGGCCATGACCCTTACGCACAGAGATTGTTCCAGATTCTCAGAATCTTCGGATGATGTTATGCACAGTTGATGATGATAGATGCAAAGTCTTTGCAATTTTTCGCTGGGTAACACCTTTCTGATATTGCTCCACTATCTTTCTGCGCAACATTGTGGGAATTGGTGATCCTCTACCCATCTTGGCTTCTGAGAGACACTGCCACTCTGAGAAGCTCTTTTTATACCCAATCATGTTGCCAATTGACCTAATTAGTGTTAATTGGTCTTCCAGCTCTTCGTTATGCTCAAATTTACTTTTTCCAGCCTCTTATTGCTACTTGTCCCAACTTTTTGGGGATTTGTTGACACCGTGAAAATTGGAATCAACGTATTTTTCCTTTAAAATTATACATTTACTCGGATTAAACGTTTGATCTGTCATCTACGTTCTATTACAAATAAAATATTGACATTTGCCATCTCCACATCATTGCATTCAGTTTTTATTCACAATTTGTTTAGTGTCCTAACTTTTTTGGAATCCGGTTTGTATAAATATAACATCTATATTGTCATTATTTTCCAGAATGGCTGCGTCCCGACGCGAAATTGATGAGGAAACGGTCATTGCTGCTGTCCAGGAAAGACCATGTATATGGGACAGCAGAGATGTCAGCTATGCAGATCGTGTTAAAAGAAATAAAGCTTGGGATGAAGTTGTTACTGCAGTCTATCTGGAATGGCCATCCCTGTCATCCACCCAACAAAGTGTTAAAAGTAAGATTGACTGTAAAAATGGATTGTATAATTACAGTGTTTGCAGAGATGTATATTGTTTTTAATTCAAGGGTCTACTTAAATAGTAATCTGCCCTGGACCACATAAAGTACACATGCTGGCATGTAGTATAGTAGTGTGGTCCCAAAGGAGAAGTTATGTGACACTTTACTGTGGTCCATAAAGGGCCAATCAATGACATCCTGCTGCTATATATAGTTATGTCAAGACAAACTACATGTTCTTCATATTGTCATTTTTCTCAAACTATAGGGAAGGCAGTGCAAACCCGATGGCGATCTTTAAAGGACTGCTACACTCGGGAGTTGCGGCAAATTAGAGATGATGGAAGAAGTGGGAGTTCACCTTGTAAGAGGAAGCAATATTTTTTTTTTGAGCAACTTGATTTTTTTGAGACCAGTACTGGAACCAAGAAGGTAATTTGTGTTAAAAAATTCTACATAGTATTTCTTTGGATGTCCTATTTGTAAATCACATGTGATGGAATATGAACCGTTGATTTATATCAGGGATTGTGAGCAATAACTGGGAGTCGAGGCTGCACAGACATATAATAATGGGCCATGTAAAGATATGCAAGTGTTTTATGTTTCGAGTTGCACCTGTTTTTGCGTCACAATCAATGATGGACATCACAGCACAAACCCTGACATGTGATGTAGTATTTTTGGTTTCTGATTACTGTCATTTGCAGTTCCAGCGGAAACTTCAAGATCCACAAAGGCCCGTTCTGCAACTTCTGCTCGTGAAAGAAGGAGACGACCCAATGAGCCCAATATACCACTTTCTGGCCAGATAACCTCACTTCTCGATGAGAGTAGGGGACTAATGGATGATCTCAACTACCATTTTACTATGTTTGCCTACACTGTCCTAAAAAAGCTAGCCAAAGATCAAATGGATGCATGTCGAAAAGAGTTATGGGAGGTTGTAACCAAATATATTGCTATGTCTGAAAAAGCCACAGGAAACCAAACTAATCCAACACAAACAACTACCTTAACCCAAAACCAAATTCCAACTTCTGCACCAATCCATTACTACCCTGCACCACAAAACACCTACCAAAATACCTATGCATCCACAACAAAAGCACACAGCCAATATAATAACCCAACACCTCATGATTTCCCAACTATGCATCAACCAACATATGCTCAAAACTTCCAGAGTAACCCATATCCTAGCCAATTTCCAACATACCATGCACAGTACTCAGCACCATTACCAAACCCAATGCCACAAACATCCACCATTGTTCCACCACCCAGCATGCAAACATTTGGCCAAGCACAGCAATTTGAGGCACTCCATCCTAATCCCGCCCAACACACATCTGTGCAATCAAGCCAGCCTTGGAGTCAACCCACAACTCAAGAGACCCGTCCTGCATCCACACACTTGACAGCTGGTGGCTCACATTCAACTTCATCACTTGGCCAATCGCGGACACCATCAGCTCGAACCACACCTGAGCCAGATTTTGCACAGTTTTCTGATTAGAGTAAAAAAATAAGAAGACATTACCTGCATATCACATGCTTAGAAATGTTGCCAATGTGTTGGTTTGTGTTGCATTATGTAATTTAATGGCAATATTTCAATGGCTGACACAGCATACAATTGTGTGCATGGAAGTGTTTCATACAGGCCAAGCCCTGCTACCTAGTGGATGAGGTCAAATATTGCTATTACTTTACAGCTAGTTAGTTAAAACACTCAACTGGTTCACAGCACTCGGCATTCTTGTTACAGTTTGCAGGCAAGTTAGTCCTAAGTTTGAGTAGGAATAATTAAAGAGGATCTTTTATCTGCCAAAACATTGTGAAGTAAGTATCATGAGATATAGTGAGGCGCCCAGGCAGGGCCGGACTGGCCATAGGGCAGACCGGGCATTTGCCCGGTGGGCCGGGCCGCCTGGTGGGCCGGGCCGAACACAATCAGCTGGGCAGGAGTGGAGATGAACGCTTCCCAGTAACTATCAGGGAAGCAGCTGCTTCGGGGCCCGAGAGCAGTCACTGTACTTCGTCACCCCGGCCCCTGTCAGAGCAGCTGACTTCTCCTGCACCACTTGCACTCTGTCACTGACCTCCTGACATCAGTGACATTGCTCCGCCTCTCCCCTCCTTAGTTCTTATGATGGACAGTGGTGACCAGCATCAGGACGGCCGATGTGGGCGGAGCTATAATAGCCCCGCCCCCTTTTATGCCCGCGATTCCTGCAGCCTGAACTTTCCTGCCCACCATGCTGAACATCAGTTGGATTGTCACAACTGCACCAGTGATGTGAGTAGCAGGGGAACTGGGGTTATATTCAGAGTGCATCCATGTATGTGGAGAGTGTGTGTATGACTGCGTCCATGTATGTGGAGAGTGCATCCATGTATGTGGAGAGTGTGTGTATGACTGCGTCCATGTATGTGGAGAGTGCATCCATGTATGTGGAGAGTGTGTGTATGACTGCATCCATGTATGTGGAGACTGCGTTCATGTATGTAGAGAGTACGTGTATGACTGCGTCCATGTATGTGGAGAGTGCGTGTATGACTGCGTCCATGTATGTGGATAGTGCGTGTATGACTGCGTCCATGTATCTAGAGAGTGCGTGTATGACTGCGTCCATGTATGTGGAGAGTGCGTGTATGACTGCGTCCATGTATGTGGAGAGTGCGTGTATGACTGCGTCCATGTATCTGAAGAGTGCGTGTATGACTGCGTCCATGTATGTAGAGAGTGCGTGTATGACTGCGTCCATGTATGTGGAGAGTGCGTGTATGACTGCGTCCATGTATGTGGAGAGTGCGTGTATGACTGCGTCCATGTATCTGGAGAGTGCGTGTATGACTGCGTCCATTTTTGTGGAGAGTGCGTGTATGACTGCGTCCATGTATCTGGAGAGTGCGTGTATGACTACGTCCATGTATGTAGAGAGTGCGTGTATGACTGCGTCCATGTATGTGGAGAGTGCGTGTATGACTGCGTCCATGTATGTGGAGAGTGCGTGTATGACTGCGTCCATGTATGTGGAGAGTGCGTGTATGACTGCGTCCATGTATGTAGAGAGTGCTTGTATGACTGCGTCCATGTATGTGGAGAGTGCGTGTATGACTGCGTCCATGTATGTGGAGAGTGCGTGTATGACTGCGTCCATTTATGTGGAGAGTGCGTGTATGACTGCGTCCATGTATGTGGAGAGTGCGTGTATGACTGCGTCCATGTATGTGGAGAGTGCGTGTATGACTGCCTCCATGTATGTGGAGAGTGCGTGTATGACTGCGTCCATGTATGTGGAGAGTGCGTGTATGACTGCATCCATGTATGTGGAGAGTGCGTGTATGACTGCGTCCATGTATGTGGAGAGTGCGTGTATGACTGTGTCCATGTATGTGGAGAGTGTGTGTATGACTGCATCCATGTATGTGGAGAGTGCGTGTATGACTGCGTCCATGTATGTGGAGAGTGCGTGTATGACTGCATCCATGTATGTGGAGAGTGTGTGTATGAGTGCATCTATGTATCTGGTGAGCGCATGTATGAGTGCGTTCATGTATGTGGAGAGTGTGTGTATGACTGCGTCCATGTATGTGGAGAGTGTGTGTATGACTGCGTCCATGTATGTGGAGAGTGCGTGTATGACTGCACTATGGGGGCATCTACTGGGGGCCCTGTATACTGGCACGCATTATAGGTGGGCACTATGGAGAAGTGGGGGACAAGAGCACTATGAGGGCATTATATAGGGGCATTTAATACTGGCACCCATTTTGATGCCACTATGGGGAAGGGAGGAAAGGAGCATTATGGGGGTATCTATGTGGGGCAGTCTATAGGGGCATTTTATAGTGCCACATTATGGAGGGCACTATGGAGACGGGGAAGGAGCACTATGGGGGCATCTTCTGGGGGGACTATATGGGAGTATTTTATACTGGCACAAATTATAAGGTCACTATGGGCACCTAAGCTCAACTGGGGGCACTAAGTGTTTTTTGTAGTGGCACACAGTACGGGTCATTGGAACACATGAGGGCACTCTGGGGACATTGGCTCTACTGGGGGCACTAAGAGGAGGTATTTGTTTTTTTTACTGCCACACAACGGGGCATTTTTTGTACTGGTGCACATTATAAGGGGGGGGGGGGGTTCTACTGTCACACATTATAAAGATAATTATTACTATCGGGGCATTATGGTGGGCTTTATTACAACTGGGGGACTATGGGAGCATTATTACTTGTGGGACACAATTACTGTTGGGGGCACTGTAGGAGCACTATTACTACTAAATGCACTCTGGCAAATAAATAATTACTATAGTTGGGACTTTGGGAGCACCATTACTTTGGGGGCACCCTGGCACAGCATCAGCTTAGCACAGTTCTTTTTGCAGTATAGTTTTGGGGAGCACAGCTTCTCAGTATTGGGGGTGCATGATGAGATGTTAATTGGAGGATGATGGAAAAGTAGGAAACTAAGATGTCTGTCAAACTCTGCAGAGATGAGAGATGGCTGAAAGAAATTATCACGGCGGTCTGGTCTGAATGAAGAAGATGAAGAAAGAGAACATCTACATCAGAGGAGACGTCACTGGATATAAGAGGTATGGGGCGCTGTATGAGGCTACCTTCACATCTGCGTTAGTGATCCTGCCGGCTGTTCCAGCTGAGAATTCACTGGATCCGGCACTGCTGGATGCAGACAGAATGCCCGCCGGCCCCATTAACTATAATGGGGTACGGCAGAGATCCGGCCACAATCTGGGAAGAATGCAGAGAATCAGCGGGACATAAACCGCTGCATGCTGTGCTTTGTGTCCAGTCGATTCCTTGCATTTTCTGCTGGATTAGGTGGCCGGATCGTACTAAGACCCCTAATGTCACCTGGGGACCCCCAAAGAATCTTGTGTGTTGACTGAAGCCTTCCTATCTTACTGGTGGCTGGCCCTGCCTCTCAATTGTGCTTCCGGTTTTGGGTCCGCCCCTAGACTGCAAGGGGGTGGGGCCTGTTGGGGGTCATGTGATTGGGCTGCTCAGTCAAAAATGCCCGGGCCTATTTTTTGTCCCAGTCCGGCCCTGCGCCCAGGGATCTCACTGCACTTACTATTATCCCTGGGCGCCACTGATCCGTTCTTCTGCTATGCCCTCCAGTATGTTCGGTCCCTTGTTTATAGTAGGAGGAGACTGCCCTTGTTCTCCTGGGCGTCTCCTTCTCCTAGGCTGTAGCGCTGGCCAATCGCAGCTCAGAGATCACTGCCTGGGAGAAAAAAACTCCCAGGCTGTGAGCTCTGCACTGTGATTGGCCAGCGCTACAGCGTAGGAGAAGGAGACGCCCAGCAGAACAAGGGCAGACTCCGCCTACTATAACCAAGTCCCCTATATCTCCTCCTACTATAACCAAGTGACCAAACATACCGGAGGACACAGCGGGAGAACAGAGTGGCGCCCAGGGATAATAGTAAGTGCAGTGTGATCCCTGTGCGCCGCTGTACAGATCATGATACAATTTGTTGCCAGATGAAAGGTCCTCTTTAAGTAATGGCGCTAAATAGAGGTTCCAAACTAGATGCACCATATTTGTTCTTAAATGCAGAACGCAACGAGATATTTACAAAACTATGACCCAGAGAGTACAACCGTAAACACAAGGTCAAGGATGTGTTGAAAGGGAACCTGTCATCAACTTTATGCAGACCATACCACCACCACCATAAAGTTGAGACAGGTGAGTTGATTTCAGCGTTATGCCATTTCTAGGTTAATAAAAGTAAGTCTGGGCCACTAACAAACATCACAATCATTGCAGACTGGGCCTAGAAAAGAGTCACGGCCACCTGAGAAGAGTCATGGTCATTCATGAATTCCTGCTCTCCCTGACCACCTGCTGATGACTGACAGTCTTCTACCTAATTGTCTTCCTTTCTCTCTAGGAGAGAACTGCCAATCATCAGCAGATAGGAGAGCAGGCGATTATGAATGATCAGGACTCTTCTCAGGTAGACTGGACGATTTGTCTGGGCTGGCCTGCAATGATTAGGACGTTTGTTCTGGACAACCACTAACTTTTCTAGCTCATGAGTGACACACCGCTGAAATCTGCATTTTGGACAGTATTTTAAGCTGCCCTCAGTGAGGTCAGCATAACGGTGATGCCAGGATTCCTTTAAAGAAACATTTTGAACTAAGTCATGTTTCAAAGGTTCACTAACAAAAGTTAATAGATCTGTTAGACATACAACCACAAAGAGAAACCAAAAACGTTATTTATTTTCCTTAAAAAAAAAGAAATTAATGCACAAGTCATGCTTAGTTGACAGATAACATAATGCTTAATTGTCAACATTATTTTTGTTATTTATGAATAAATAAAATGTGTCAAAAGTGTCCACTTGTATCCCTTGGGAATAAATGCATTGGACGATTAAAAAAATAAGTCTGTGCATAATTTTTAACACTCATACACATTGCTACAGTAGCCCACAAGATGACATTAATAACAATGAATTATTAAATGGATTCAAGCTGCCAGGGTACCGAGCCTTCAGGCGACATAAAATAGGCTGCAAATTGCTCTCTAACCAACATTGATTGTCGTGTTGAATGGTAAGGCTGATGTACTAATCCTGGGAATGGATTGGTTAACGTGTCAGAATCCGCCCTTTCATCATCCAGCCGAACCAAATTATGCAATACACATGCACATTTGACTATAATCTCAGCAGTATCAACGGAAATGTTCATTGCTGTGTGAAAAATTCGCCATTTTGCTGCTAAGATCCCAAAAGCGCATTCCACCACCCTACGTGCTCGACTTAGCCGATAATTAAATACCCGCTTGACAAGAGATACATTTCTTTGAGGGTAGGGGAGCATAATATGTTGGGATAAAGCAAATGCCTCATCCCCAGCAAAAATATATGGCATTGCTGGTTCCAAAGTCCCTGGGAGAGCAGCATTTGGTGGAATGTGAAGGGAACCTTCCTGCAGTCGACTTCCAAATGCAGATAGGTTGAGAAGATTAGAGTCACTACTGCTGCCATATCCCCCTACTTCTATAACTGTAAAACAGTAGGTGCTGTCCACCAGGGCCAGAAGAACAATGGAAAAAAAATTCTTAAAATTAAGAAAACGAGAACCACTTAAAGGTGGCTTTTGAAGTCTAATGTGCTTCCCATCTAAGGCACCCAAACAATTTGGAAAATTGGTTTTGGCAAAAAAAACGGCAGCTTTGTCCAACCACATTGCTTCTGTGGGCTCCCG
Organism: Bufo bufo; assembly: GCF_905171765.1. NCBI lineage: Eukaryota > Metazoa > Chordata > Amphibia > Anura > Bufonidae > Bufo > Bufo bufo. The sequence goes on along the minus strand of NC_053395.1, from coordinate 146,210,543 downwards.
CATCACTTCATCTTTCATGGTCATCCAAATAGACTCAGATGTTCCTTTATTATTACCTGAACTGTGGATTTGCCACACAAATACTTAAAATGTAAAGAGGAATAACTCATTCCCGTTGCTAAATACCTGTTGGTTTAAAAAAACTGTATCAGATTTCTTTATAAAAATGCATAAATCAACATAAATTAGATATGAACATACCTCAAAGTAATACTGAGTCTCTCCTCAGGAGAAATAGGCCGCCTCATATTTGTATCTTGGCGTGTCAAATGCACACGCACATTATCCAGTAAGTAATCAAAAACCATTATGTTCATGCGATAATAGTTTTTAAATTCTCAAAATGGCCTTTACTTAATCGCTGGTAATTTAGAGGATGCACCTCTAAGCACGTCCCTTCAAAGCCCGCATCCTTCTTCTTTGCTCATAATGCAGAAGATGAGAACAGAAAATCAAAGACAAAAGAACTTCACTATCCATTTCCTAAAATAACAACACTTGCAAAGGGACTGACACTGGAGACAGGCATCATTCTTGTGCCCATGAGCTCCTCTTTTTAAACAAAGCTTAGTAGTTTGTCGCGCGACAAACTAAGCAAAAAATGTTGCGCAACAGCGTGTTGCATGCAAGCCGCAATACATTTTTGTCGCGCGACATTGGTGCAACAAAATGTCACGCGACAAATGTCGTCGTGTAGACCTAGCCTTAGGCTACTTTCACACCTGCGTTAGGTGCGGATCCGTCTGGTATCCGTTTGGCTGCAAGCAGCGTTTTGGTGTCCCCTACAGAGCGGAATGGAGGCTGAACAGAGGCAAACTGATGCATTCTGAACAGATCCTTATCCATTCAGAATGCATTGGGGCTAAACTGATCCGTTTTGGGCCGCTTGTGAGAGCCCTGAAATGGATCTTACAGGCGGACCCAGAAACGCATGTGTGAAAGTAGCCTTAGGCCCCTTTCACACGTGCGAGTATTCCGCGTGGATGCGATGCGTGAGTTGAACGCATTGCACCCGCACTGAATCCCGACCCATTCATTTCTATGGGGCTGTTCACATGAGCGGTGAATTTCATGCATCACTTGTGCGTTGCGTGGAAAATTGCAACATGCTCTATATTCAGCGTTTTTCACGCAACGCAGGCCCCATAGAAGTGAATGGGGTTGCGTGAAAATCGCAAGCATCCGCAAGCAAGTGCTAGGAGACGATCGGGATGGAGACCTGATCATTATTATTTCCCCTTATAACATGGTTATAAGGGAAAATAATAGCATTCTGAATACAGAATGCATAGTAAAATAGCGCTGGAGGGGTTAAATAAAAAAAATATATATTTAACTCACCTTAATCCACTTGATCGCGCAGCCCGGCATCTCCTTCTGTCTTCATCTTAGCTGTGTGCAGGAACAGGACCTGTGGTGACGTCACTCCGGTCATCACATGATCCATCACATGATCTTTTACCATGGTGATGGATCATGTGATGGACCATGTGATGACCGGAGTGACGTCACCACAGGTCATGTTCCTACAATCAGCAAAGAAGGAGACAGAAGGAGATGCCAGGCTGCGCGATCAAGTGGACTAAGGTTTATTATTATAATTTTTTTTAACCCCTCCAGCCCTATTTTACTTAGCATTCTGTATTCAGAATGCTATTATTTTCCCTTATAACCATGTTATAAGGTAAAATAATACAATCTACAGAACATCGATCCCAAGCCCGAACTTCTGTGAAGAAGTTCGGGTTTGGGTACCAAACATGCGCGATTTTTCTCATGGGCGTTTAAAACGCATTACAATGTTTTGCACTCGCGCGAAAAAATCGCGCATGTTCCCGAAACGCACCCGCACCTTTTCCCGCAACGCCCATGTGAAACCAGCCTTAGGCTACTTTCACACTGGCGTTTCTGGGTCCGCTTGTGAGATCTGTTTCAGGGCTCTCACAAACAGTTCAAAACGGATCAGTTTAGCCCCAATGCATTCTGAATGAATAAGGATCCGTTCAGAATGCATCAGTTTGCCTCTGTTCAGCCCCCATTCCGCTCTGGAGGCGGACACCAAAACGCTGCTTGCAGCCAAACGGATCCGTTCTGAACGGATACAAGCATTTACATTATAGGTGCGGATCCGTCTGTGCAGATTCGTTTTGGTGTCTGCCTGGCGATGCGGAGCCAAACGGATCCGTCCTGACTTACAATGTAAGTCAATGGGGACGGATCCGTTTTCACTGACACAATATGGTGCAATTGAAAATGGATCCGCCTGCCATTGACTTTTAGTGTAAGTCAAAACGGATCCGTTTGCATTATCTTTTTTTTTTTTTTATCTTGGTAATACAAACGGATCCGTTCAGAACGGATACAAGCATTTGCATTATAGGTGCGGATCCGTCTGGGCAGATACCAGATGGATCCACACCTAACGCAGGTGTGAAAGTAGCCTAACTCTGCTGCTGGTGGAGGGAGGTTTGGGGGGCGGTGACGGGGAGGGGGGCCCCATGGTTCAGTTTTGCACCGGTGCCCTATGGATTGTGTGTACGCCACTGCACACGCCCTCTGTCTCAGCAGCCTATGGCTGGATTGCAGCAGGTATTTAAAAGGCACTTCCTACTACAGGAAGTTGCCTGAGCAACCCCAGTGTCTAGTTTGCCTAGTCCCTGTGCAAAGGTGTTTATCTTGTCTGCCTTCCTGTGTACCGAATCCTGCTATTGTACTCCTGGACTTTGCTTTCTGCCGCCTGCATTTGACCTCAGACTTCGTTTATGGACTTTGCCTGTTTGCTGCTTGCCCCTGACCTCGGCTCTTGTTTGCTGACTTCGCTTGATTGCCACCTGTCCTGACCCGTACCTCCAGGCCTCATACGTCCCCTTGGTGCTTGCACCGAGCACTCTGACCCCCTGGTCAGCTGCCACTGACTTGGGGACTACTCTGGAGTGGCACCTGGCAGCTACTCTACGGCCCAAGCCTATCCCCACCATCAGGGGCTCTAGTGAATACCAGGTAGCTGCTTAGTTACGCCCCTCCGGAGTATACCCAGTCAGTAGCGCAGTGGGTCCACACCCGCTTGCATAACAGTTTGCTCAGGCCATGGACCCCGCTGATCCGAACCTGCCCAGTAACATTGAGTTACACCAGGAGTTGGCCCAGCAGCGTGAGCGTCAGGATCAAATATTGTCCTACCTACGCAATGTGAATATGCGTCTAAATGACCTGACATCTGCTAAACCAGAGTCATCAAGCTTCTCTGCCCAGGTTAATTCGGCTCCTGCTCCGTCCTCTTCCTACGTACCCGGATCTGGACCTCGTCTCTCTGCTCCTCCACGTTTCAACTGTGAGGGTCAGCAGTGCTGGGGGTTCATAAATCAATGCACCCTTCATTTTGAACTTTTGCCTCATCAATTTGCCTCGGACCGAGCCAAAGTGGCTTTTCTTATGTCACACCTTACTGGGGAGGCACTGGCCTGGATCAATCCCCTCTGGGAAAGGAACGACCCAGTCATAATGAATCTACAGGCTTTCCTAGAGGCCTTCCGCAAGGTGTTCGACGAGCCCAGACGCACCTCCTCCGCCACATTCTCCCTACTGCGGTTGAGTCAAGTGAACCAATCTGTGGGCCGGTATGCAGTCTAGTTCCGTACGCTAGCCTCTGAACTCGGCTGGAATAATGAGGCACTTGTGGCCACCTTTTGGGAGGGCCTCTGTGGGAGAATTAAAGATGAATTGGCCGGACGGGATGTTCCTTCCACCCTGGATGACCTCATCTCCCTGGCTACTCGAATTGATTTACGGTTCCATGAACGTGACAGAGAAGTGGCATGTGAGAAGAAGCCTTGTCATCTGGCATCTTCCCTTCCCCTGTCTGCAGTTCCTGAACCCATGCAGGTCGACCGAGTTAGGCTGTCTGAACAGGAACGTGATCACTGCCGTGCCAAAGGACTTTGTTTCTATTGTGGTGGTTCTGATCATGTGCTCTGTGCTTGTCCCCTGAAGCCGGGAAACTCCCAAGCCTAGGGTCCATTGGAGAGGCGGCTCTAGGTGAAGATAATTCCTCTCCACCCCTGACTCTGCCGGAAAACTTGTAGTTTGGAGATAATCGGTTCACGAAGACGGCTCTTCTGGATTCTGGATCAGCAGGAAACTTCCTGCAGCAAGTCATAGTGGATCAATATCGTATTCCAGTCCGACGCCTGTAGAGACCATTGATGGTACCATCCGTCGATGGAAGGGCTCTATCTGAGTCCGTACAATTTTGTACTGAACCTGTAAGACTACAAGTGGGAGCTCTTCATACAGAAGAGATTTCATTCCTGGTTCTTCGAAGTCTTTCTCACCCTCTCCTTTTGGGGCTTCTATGGCTCCGCACCCATGAACCTGTTCTTGATTGGAGGTCTGGAGAGGTGCTTCGTTGGGGACAGTACTGCCTTGGAAAGTGTCTTTCTCCTGTTCGGCCTGCTCGGTTACCCCGGGTACCACCAAATCTTGAAAATCTGCCTGCAGCATACCATGCCTATGCCGACGTCTTTGATAAGAAGGAGGCTGAGACGTTACCTCCACACAGGCCTTATGATTGTCCAATTGATCTCATTCCTGGTTCTTCACCTCCCCGTGGTTGCATTCATCCTCTGTCACCAGCCGAGACACAAGCTATGTCTGAGTACATCAAAGAAAATCTTGACAGAGGATTTATCCGGAAATCATCTTCTCCAGCTGGTGCTGGCTTCTTCTTTGTAAAGAAAAAAGATGGTTCTCTCCGCCCCTTCAATGCATCGATTATAGGGGCCTAAATAAAATCACTATCAAGAACAAATACCCCCTTCCCCTTATTCCAGAGATGTTTGACAGCCTTAGAGGAGCTAAAATCGTCTTCAAATTAGATCTGCATGGGGCCTGCAACTTGATCCGAATTCGTCAAGGGGACGAGTGGAAGACCGCCTTCAACACCCGTGACGGTCACTATGAATATCTGGTGATGCCGTTTGGACTAAGCAATGCTCCTGCAGTGTTCTAAGAATTCGTTAATTATATTTTCAGAGACTTGTTATATTCTTGTGTTGTGGTTTATCTAGATGATATCCTTGTCTTTTCTCCAGATTTGGCAACGCACCAGAGTCAGGTTCGCCTGGTCCTTCAAAGGCTAAAAAAAAAAATTGTCTGTATGCCAAGTTTGAAAAATGTCTCTTCGAACAAACCTCGCTTCCATTTTTGGGGTGCATAATATTTGATACTGGTCTGCAGATGGATCCTGAAAAGCTGTCTGCGATTTTGAAGTGGCCCCGTCCTTCTGGTTTAAAGGCTATTTAACGCTTCCTGGGGTTCGCTAACTACTACCGCCAGTTCGTGCCACACTTCTCTTCTTTGACAGCCCCCATCTCAGCCTTGACACGTAAAGGGGCGAATCCCAAAAATTGGACTGCTGAGGCTGAATCAGCCTTCCAAGCCTTGAAACAGGCCTTCTCTGCGGCTCCAGTACTCCATCGTCCTGATGCCAGTAAGCAATTTTTCTTGGAGGTGGATCCATTGTCTATTGGAGCTGGGGCGGTGCTTTCACAAAGATCTCCCTCAGGTAAGATGACATCATGTGGCTTCTTCTCCAGGGCCTTCTCCACTTCGGAGCGCAACTACTCGATCGGGGACAGAGAGTTGTTGGCCATAAAAATGGCATTGGAGGAATGGCGATACCTTCTGGAGGGAGCCAGTCATCCGGTAGTGATCTATACTGACCACAAGAATCTCACCTACCTACAGTCTGCACAGAGACTTAATCCACGCCAAGCTCGATGGTCCCTCTTCTTTGCTCATTTTGATTTTGTTCTTTACTTTCGTGCTGCAGATAAGAACATCAAAGCAGATGCTCTTTCAAGATCCTTTGATTCCACTGACCAGGAGGAGGAGCCCCAATTCATCATTGATCCCGCTAAAATCTTGGCCTGTCCAGTCAAGCTATCCGAAATTCCTCCTGGAAAAACCTTTGTTGCAGAATCTCTCAGAAAGCGAATCTTACTATGGGGTCATTCATCTAAAGTGGCAGGTCATCCCGGTCAGAGAAAGACCTTCAGGTTCATTGCACAGCGGTACTGGTGGCCAACCATGCGACAAGACATCCTAGAATTTGTAGCTGCTTGTCCATCCTGCGCGCAAAATAAAACTTCCAAACAGCGTCCAGCCGGCCTTCTGCTTCCCGTTCCAGTTCCTGAGGTTCCCTGGCAACAAATAGCCATGGACTTTATCACAGATCTACCCACGTCCTTCCGTTGTTCTGTAATTTGGGTAGTGGTTGACCTCTTCTCCAAAATGGCACATTTCGTCTCTCTGCCTGGTCTTCCTTCTGCTCCCCAACTGGCCAAGAAATTTATTGAACACATTTTTCGTCTCCATGGCTTTCCACTCCGTATTGTGTCCGATAGAGGCGTACAGTTCACGTCTAAATTCTGGAGAGCTTTCTGCAAGCTATTAAATGTATCTCTGGACTTCTCGTCAGCATATCATCCTCAGTCCAACGGTCAGGTGGAGCGTGTTAACCAAATTCTGACAAACTTCTTGCGCCACTTCACTAACAGTCATCACGACAACTGGGTCGAACTATTGCCTTGGGCTGAGTTCTCATACAACAATCATGTCAGCGAGTCTTCCAAGAAATCTCAATTTTTTGTTGTTTATGGCCAACAACCAAATATCCTATTCCCGGTGTCTCCTTCTTCCGGTATCCTTGCTGCAGACGCTACCTCAAGAGAGTTCTCTAAAATCTGGGAGGAAACTAGGGGGCTTCTGTGCGCATGAAAGAGTCCACGGATAAAAAACGTAGAAATTCTCAAAACTTCCGTCCTGGTGATAAAGTCTGGCTTGCTTCCAAATACATCCGGCTCAAAATACCCTCCTACAAATTGGGTCCTCGCTTCATCGATCCATTTGAAATTCTTGAACAAATCAATGATGTTTCCTACAAGCTTAAGCCTCCCTCCGGGTACCGAATTCCTTCCATGTCTCCCTGCTGAAGCCCGTCATCCTGAATAGTTTTTTCAAGAAACCGGTCTCTGCTCCTGTTGCGGTCAGTGATGAGAATGTCTATGAGGTAAAGGCCATTCTGGGAATGAAGAAGAGTAGAGGGAAAACCCTGTTTCTGGTGGATTGGAAGGGTTTTGGCCCTGAGGAGAGATCTTGAGAACCCAGGGAGAACATCAATGCCCCTCTTCTGCTGAAAAAATTCTCATCTAGGACCAGGCCTGAAGAGAGGGGGCGTAAGGCGGGGGTGGGGGGGTACTGTTAGCCCAGCGGCCAGTGCTGGCGCCGCTGCCTCTATCAGCAGGCACGGGCGCCGGGCTCCCTCTTTCCCCTCCTGCCGCCCAGCTGACAAACACGGGCAGCAACAAACTTAACTCTGCTACATATGTTCCATGCCAGAGTTTCCTTCCTGCTGGAGACTTGCATTAGTGTTGAAGCTTGCATGGGTGTGTGTCTCTTCAACTAAGAGGAAACACACACACGCCCTCTGTCTCAGCAGCCTATGGCTGGATTGCAGCAGGTATTTAAAGGCACTTCCTACTACAGGAAGTTGCCTGAGCAACCTCAGTGTCTAACTTGCCTAGTCCCTGTGCAAAGGTGTTTATCTTGTCTGCCTTCCTGTGTACCGAATCCTGCTATTGTACTCCTGGACTTTGTTTTCTGCCGCCTGCCTTTGACCTCGGACTTCGTTTATGGACTTTGCCTGTTTGCCGCTTGCCCCTGACCTCGGATCTTGTTTGCTGACTTCGCTTGATTGCCGCCTCTCCTGACCCGTACCTCCAGGCTTCGTACGTCCCCTTGGTGCTTGCACCAAGCACTCTGACCCCCTGGTCAGCTGCCACTGACTTGGGGACTACTCTGGAGTGGCACCTGGCAGCTACTCTACGGCCCAAGCCTATCCCCACCATCAGGGGCTCTAGTGAATACCAGGTAGCTGCTTAGTTACGCCCCTCCGGAGTATACCCAGTCAGTGGCGCAGTGGGTCCACACCCGCTTGCATAACAATCGTTTGGCAGGAATTTTACAAGGAATGAATGATAATTTTTAGTCAACCAGGGACAGACTGGCTAAATTATTTTGCTGATAATATGTGCTGTGGACTATCCACCCTCAATTTCATAGCGGAAGCTCGACAGTGTATCCTTCCCATGTGGACGTACCCTAAGAATTTTCAGGCTAAATTCACACAGCAAAATCCGCAGCAGAAAATCAGTGGCAGATTACCAGCTGAAAATAGGGCATTTCTGGTGGGAAATTTCTAATTTAGTGGGGGATTTAGAGGAGTATTAGATGCGTTTTAGAGGAGTATTTTGTTGAGGATTTGGTGGAGTATTTAGAAGAGGATGTAGAAAAGGATTTCGCAGCGTTTTTATTATCCAGCTCTTGGCTGGGATATAATTCAAAAGCATTTTTGGTGGCAGAAACGCAGCTAAAACCACTTCTAAAACGGCTAGCTTTTTTTCCCACTTCCTCATTGACTTCAATACAAAATCCTCTGTCAATCTGTTTCTAGGAAGTAACACGCCACTTCATAAGCGGATTACAATTTAGTGGCGGAAAAAAATGCCACTGTGTGCACATGGTGACTTTTTTTCCATTGAAGTCAATGAAAAGCTATAGATGGCGTTTTGATGTGGATTTCACAGCAGACTAAATTTGTGTGAGCTGCATTTCTCCGCCCGTGTGAGGGTCAGTTTACTTGCCTGCTTGTTTCTAATGCTTTAATCATTCTGAATAATCAGGAATAAATGTGAACGCACGCCAAAAAGATTCTGGTACAGATTTATTTATCCTATAGATGGAGTTGCCGTAGGCCTAGTTCACACTTCAGTGATATCAGTGATTTCCATCAGTGATTGTGAGCCAAAACCAGGAGTGGAGGCTACACAGAGATAAGGTATAAGGGAAAGATATGCACCTGTTCTGTGTTTCTGACACGTTTCTGGTTTTGGCTCACAATAACTGATGTAAATGACTGACTGACTGACTGAACTAGGCCTAAGCCAGTCAAGACCTGCACCAGATTTATCACAGGGGCTCAGACTGGATGATAAATCTGGTGCAGGGATAGACACTTTTGTCTAGCTCTATAACAATTATTGATTGGCTTACATTGAGACAGAATTTTACGGCAGAATTCTGACATAATTTGGGTGCAATATGTTTCTTCTTAGGTGTCCCCTTTTCACAAAGCTACACCCTTCCAGTAAGCCTCAACCCCTTTTTGAGCAAGTAAAAAATATTGGAGAATGTGCCAAAATTATACACCAATTTTCACCACTTTTTAGACAGATTCTATGTGCAGACACATTAGTAAATCTGGGCCCATGTTACCAGAAATAGTAGAATATGACAGTATCTATCCAGGTGTTGTCATTTCCATTGAGCTTTATAAATTCGGCATAAAGTATTATACGATAATCCTTAAAGGCGTAATGCTATGATTAACGTAAAAAAATTTAAAATCAGACAACATATAGTACATCACAAGCTCTAACAAAACTAGAACCAGCCCTGTACCGCACATGGATCCAAAGATCCCCCCCATTCATTTCTCCAACTGTTCTGCTAATTTCAGGCTGGTACCTCAGGGGCATGTCCTTTCACAGAGCGTGTCCTTTATGCTGTGAGACTGTGAACCGAGGAGGGACCCCCAAGATACAGCGAAGTCACAGACGAGGAAAGCGACAACACCCGAAGCATACCCATCTTTCTGCACTGGTCTTGGGTTAGGGTGTACCACCTGTCCCATGCACTCCCCCACAACCTTGTGGACCGCTATCAGCCAGAGGCGGTGCTCTTGCACCCATGCGGTGGTACTTCTCGGTGGTGGCTCCATCGGGTTGGGCATGTGGAGATCTTCAATCTCCCGTCCGGCTCTTCCAAACATGAGCATATATGGAGAGTATCAGGTGGTACTGTGTACCCTGTTGTTATAGGCCCACATCAGTTCAGGTAGGTATTCGGGCCACCGAGCCTTTTGGCTATACTCCAGAGTCCGCAGCATCTGGAGCAAGGTGCGGTTAAAGCGTTCGCACACACCGTTTCCTTGGGGGTGATACGGGGTAGTACGAGACATTTGATCCCATACAGCTGATACAGTTCATTCATTAGAGTACCCTGAAAACACGCCCCCTGGTCCGAATATATTCTCCGTTGACACCCGATTACCTGTATAAAGTGTTTGCAGACCGCTTCAGCGGCTGACTCTGCTTTCTGGTCTCTGGTAGGTACAGCCACTGCATACTTTGTGAAGTGATCTGTCATGACTAGACAGTACGAGTGTCCTGAGGTAGAGTATCCAATCTGCACATATTCAATCATGAGAAGTTCTAGCGGCACTGAAGTCCGGATGGCCTGGACAGGAGCCCGCTGTTCAGTACTCTTACTCAGCCCGCAGGGTCGACACTTAAGACATACCTCGGCCACCATGTCGGCCAGATCTGGACAGTACACCAACCTTTGGAGCCACTTGAATGTTTTGACGCTCCCAAAATGGGCTCCCTTTTCATGGGCTTCCCTGACTGCCTCTGGTCCCAATGACATGGGAATGACAATCTGTTGTTGGTACTGCAGCTCCGACTAAGTTTATGGTCCGGCACAGGAGACCCTGGGTAACGGTCAGCTTATCCCACTGCCTCAACAATTTTTGGCCCTTTCGGGTCAGATGGGCCCGCTCCTCTGGCCGAGGCCATATCTTACTCTGAACCTATTCTTTCACTTTCCACAAGTCCAGGCAGCCATTCTGGACTCTGTCCCAATCGGCCAATGTCTTTCCCAGCACCAGGGACTGGCCACCGGTACCTGCCAATACCCACTGGCCAGATCAAGAGTCAAGAAGAACTTTGCGTGGCTCAGGGCTGACAATGACTCCTCAATCCACGGAAGTGGGTAAGCATCCCGGACGGTCTCAGCATTCAGCTTCCGATAATCCACGCAGAACCGGAGACTCCCATCTTTCTTCCGCACCAAGACTACTGGAGCAGCCCAAGGACTTTGACTCTCTTGGATCACCCGGTTTTCCAACATGCTGGCTACCATATCCTTCACCTCCTGGTACATTTTTGGTGGGATTTGCCGGTAACGTTCCCTGATCGGTGCCGCATCGCCGGTAGGGATTTCGTGTTCAATGGCGGAAGCACACCTGAAGTTCTCATCATGTCGCGAGAATGCCTCTTGATATCCTCAGAGGGTGTCTTCCAGCAACTTCTGTTGTCCAGGAGTCTTGCAGTCCAGCCCTATCCGGGCCATGATCACTCGACCATTCCACTCCGCTGTCGGGGTCTCCCTTTGATGAACCTCTACAGCATAGGTCCAGGCTGATCTCCTATCAGGCTGTAGCATGAAACTCCGTCGTCGAGAGACATCCCCTTCAGACACATAGACTTTGGCCAGCAAGGTGCTTCCGGGAATGGTCAACTCACAGTCTTCAACATTGAAGCAGCATACAGGCACACACCCATCCTTAACAATGGTGAGGGCCCGGGCTACCAGCGGGCGAGTCTGCATTTCTTCTTGATAAGCAGGCTCGATCAGGACCTCCAATCTATTCAGTCGTCGTCCAGCCCCCACCGGCAGCATCAATATTTGTTCTTGTTGAGGTGGTAAGTTAAGCAGTAACTTGGCTGTAACCAACTGAGAACCAGCGGCCTCCTGTGACCGAAAAGCAAAATGACAATCCTAAAGTTTAATTATGCACCAGCATTATACAGGAAGAGCTGTTCCACAATCTCACAATGCTGGGAGAGTCACTTGTAGAGAAGGAATTGGGTGTCCTTTTAGATCGCAGATAAATAACAGCATACAATGTCAATCAGCTGCTTCTAAGGCTACCAGGATATTGTCATGTATTAAATGAGGCATGGACTTGCGGGGGACAGGGATGTAATATCACCACTTTACAAAGCGTTGGTGCCATCTTGTCTGGAATATGCACTTCAGTTCTGGGCACCAGTCCAAAGAAAGGATGCACTGCAGCTGGAAAAAGTACATAGGAGAGCGACTAAACTGATAAGGGGCATGGAGGGTCTTAGTTATGAAGAAAGATTAAAATAATTGAAGGGGTTCTCCAGGCTTTTAATATTGATGACCTATCTTCAGGATAGGTCATCAATATCAGATCAGTGGGGGTCTGATACCCGGCACCCCCGCCCACCAGCTGTAGGAGGAGACGGCGTGCGCAGTGTGCATGTGCCGTCTCCCTTCTCTCTTCCTGCTCTGACATAGACATAGCAGCAGGAGGAAGAGAGAAGGGAGACGGTGCATACACACTGCGCACGCCATCTCCTCATACAGCTGATCGGCGGGGGTGTCGGGTGTTGGACCCCCGCTGATCTGATATTGATAACCTATCCTGAGGATAGGTCATTAATATGAAAACAGCACATAACAAGAGGTACTGAGGGCACCGTCCTCCCACCTGGGAATTGAAGGAACGCAATCCTGGCCTAATCCGACCGTCCAAGAAATCGGGGTGCAGGGCTTGAACAGAATGAAATAGAGAACAAGATGCAAAGATAAGCCGCACTCACCATTCGTGTTCACGCTTCTTTATTGCAGGGCATGTTGCGGGGGCAGACTCACATGGAGTATCAATCCACAGCGACGGCCGTTTCGCGGTATGATCGCTTCCTCCGGCTGTTTGATCCACTCTGGGAATCAAGTGTGTGCTAGTTATAGCCTCATATGGGGGAGGGTCAACTGACCCATCACTCAAACACCCTTGAGGCTACACCCACTGCACACACCTGAAACACAGGTGCATTGATACATTAGTGCAAGTTTAAGTTTAAAAACAATACTGACACATGAGTGATGGGTCAGTTGACCCTCCCCCATATGAGGCTATAACTAGCACACACTTGATTCCCAGAGTGGATCAAACAGCCGGAGGAAGCGGTCATACCGCGAAACGGCCGTCGCTGTGGATTGATACTCCATGTGAGTCTGCCCCCGCAACATGCCCTGCAATAAAGAAGCGTGAACACGAATGGTGAGTGCGGCTTATCTTTGCATCTTGTTCTCTATTTCATTCTGTTCAAGCCCTGCACCCCGATTTCTTGGACGGTCGGATTAGGCCAGGATTGCGTTCCTTCAATTCCCAGGTGGGAGGACGGTGCCCTCAGTACCTCTTGTTATGTGCTGCTGTCTGCTTATTTCTCCTGAGAGAGCACGCCTGATTGTTTAGCACCTGTTTTGTTTTTGGAACCATGGCTGAAGACACGACTCCCAGTGTCACGACGGGCAGAGTGGGGGCAGACTCATATTTCTTGGAGTGCAACTCTAAGGACTTGCTTGAGTCCTGTAGTACAAGCAGGGCTGGGACAAGGTCCACCACCAACAGAGGCTGAGCTGCCCAAGTGTGCCCCCCCCCCCTTGCCTGCGCCCAGGGCCGGTGCAAGGTTTTTTACCAACACAAGCAAACTTACATTTTGGCGCCCCCTCCCACCCTCCCCCTTCAGCTCACCTGGGGGAAGGGGGGGTGCGCCAAAATGTAGGTTCGTCCCATAAGACGCACCTAGGTTTTAGAGGAGGATAATAGGAAACAATATTTTTCATTCCACCTCAGGTCAGACCAGCCATCAGACCCCAGCTCACAGGCACAGCCCCAATGCCTCAGATCAGACCCCCATGTCAGCCTTCAGCCCTCCATGTCATATTTCTCCCCATCCATGGCACAGACAGACTACAGACATTGTCTCCGGCCCATCATGTAACCCCATCTCACCCATGTCACATTTCTCCCCCTCCATTTGATTGCTCTGACACCTAAAGAATTTTTTTTTTTTTTTTAAAAACCTGTTTCTCCAGACGATCTTATGCTAAAAGTCATGGTAATAGAATCTCAAAGGTCTATAGAAGCAGGTACACTATTTTTACAAACCTTTGAGACTCTATTAACACTACTATCAACATCAGGTCATTTAGAGAAACAGCAGGTTTTTTTAATTATTTTTTTTTTAGGTGTTAAAACATAACTTTCATTTGATTGCTGTAACACCTAAAGGAAAAATCATTTTAAAAACCTGCTGTGTCTCTAGATGACCTTATGTTGATAGTAGTGTTAATAGAGCCTCAAAGGTCTGTAAAAATAGGGTAACTGCTTCTATAGACCTTTCAGACTCTATTAACACTGCTATCGACATAAGGTCATCTTGAGAAACAGCAGGTTTTTAATTTGTTTTCCTTTAGGTGTTCAAGAAATCAAATAAGTTATGTTTTAACACCTAAAGGGAAAAAATAATTTTAAAAACTTGCTCTTTCTCTAGGTGACCTTATATTTATAGTAGTGTTAATAGAGTCTCAAGGGTCTATAAAAGCAGTTACCCTATTTTTACAGACCTTTGAGACTCTATTAACACAACTATCAGCATAAGGTCACCTTCTAGAGAAACAGCAGGCTTTAAAAAAAAATCCCTTTAGGTGTTAGGGTAGATTGCAATCAAATGGACGTTATGTGTTAAGATTAGGGTCAGAAGCAGACAAGCAGGGCTTTCTTTAGCCTCTTGGCTATTAGTTTTTACATTCATAAAGCTCCACATTGAGCTTCCAGCAGCAGACAGATGCCAGGGCACTTCTGTGGTCACCTCACCTGGGCACATGGTCTTTGCTCAGCAGAGTCCTGCCATACATGCTGGGTAGATGCTAGAATGGATTTGTTAGAAGGAGGTCTGTGACGTCACTGGTCACATGCTCCTTCATGGTCACATGATCCACTGTGAGAACGCCTGCCTCCTGCTGTGTTCAGCTCCAGGGAGAAGGGGGTGTGAAAGGATGGACCAATGGCAGGGCAGCTAGCTGATACTGGCCAATCAGAAGCCTCCTGCTCCTATCTACAAGCGCAGCTTAGAGTGAACACTGGCAGGGGAGGGCGCCCGGCAGCAAGTAAGTGATAAAAAAAAAAAAAAGAGGTTTGTTTTTCCGCCCACCCCAGGCTGCACCCTGAGGCTGGAGCCTCCCCAGCCTCTGTGTCGGCCCGGCCCTGGGTACAAGGACATTAGAATACAAAGTTACACAACTCGCTGATAAAGAAGTGCGGCTCTTTTGGACCATTAACTCACTTAGGTCCTATAATGAAAGTGGACGGGTCCCACGTGGACTCCGTACCTATAAAGAGCTGGCACAATTTGAAGACGATACACTGTTTGTGAATGAATGGAAGGAGCTACATAAGGACTTCTCAATGAAAATTTTCCAAGCGGTTATGAATAGAAACGAAATGGAATATGATACAGTCAATATGGAGTTAAAAAGAGCAAAAAAAGAATTAAAATCGCGTATATCAGAGGTCCAATTTGTTGCTTTTGAGAAACGCCTTAACAGGAAACTTGTGGTAACACAGACTGAGATCAAAGAAAAAAAGAAGGATAAATTCCTACGAGACAAAGCTGACTATGATACGGGGCGTATCTTCGATTGGAATAGGAAGAGGTTCAAGAAACGCCGCCCATTCCGGAGACCCAAAAGCGACTATTGGACAACGGAGTCGGAATCTAGTGCGTCTGATGACTCAACTAATCTATCCACCAAACCCCGCAGTAATATCCCTTTAGGAGGAGAACCCGGAGAGGGGGGCGGGGAAGAAGAAAGCGTGCGCAGGTCGGCACGCAGGAAAAAACAGGTCTCATGGAGGAGTTAACAGAAGGGGACAGTGTCATTTCTTCTAACCTTGTCATTAACATCAGTGGTGTCGAGTTGCCCTCGGACTGCACCTCGGTCCTCAATTTGGGACTGGGGTTCAGTCCGACGGAACAATTCGACAGGACCACATTTGAAATTGATCTATTTAAAAATGTACGTAAGCTGTATTTAAAGAAGCATTTTAATAAGGCCTCGATCTCCCAGTATATTACAAGGGAAGGAGACAAACCTGTGGATATTCATCCTCTGGGTTACAATATCTCTGAACCCTTTAATGCACAAGAAGTAGCCTGTCTGGAATTTATGGCAGACACGGATCTAAGCCCGGACTCTGCACCACCCACCCCACATAGCAGTTTCAGAGGAGGTATTCCATCCTCTTTTTGCCCCCCTATGCCCGCCGGCTCGATAATTGATGTATTTTATAAGAGGATTCTGAGAGATACAAAGGCCTTAATATATCCAAAAGGGAAGGAGAATTTGAATAAGAGGCAACTCAATGCCATACAATGGCTGCGTAACTCAGACCTCATTATCAAGCCGGCGGACAAGGGGGGTAACGTTGTTGTTATGTCACGTGATTTTTATGCCACTGAGGCGGAAAGACAGTTGAATGATGGTTTGACATACAAGAAATTACTCTCTGATCCCATTCCCGAAATTAGGTCCAAATTGGTGGACCTGTTGCAGAGGTACATTGAGGCAGGTGTCCTCCATGGATCTACCATTGACAAATTGGTTCCTTCCTTTCCGAATAGACCCTCTTGGTATTTTCTCCCTAAGGTGCACAAGTCACTGACCCATCCCCCTGGACGTCCTATTGTGGCGGGGGTTGGGTCAGTGACTGAACCCTTATCGAGGTACCTAGATTGGTTACTGCGTCCTGTTTTATTCAGGTTTCCCACGTATCTCGGTGACACCAACGACTTCCTCCTGGCCCTTGATGGCTTCCAGTGGCAGGAGGGTTGGAGTTTGGTGTCCCTGGATGTGGTTAATCTTTACACCCGAATCCCACAACGTGGAGGTGTAAACGCAGTTCTTGAACTTATTGAACATTTGGGAAGGGACTGTCAGTTCAGTGAATTTGTAGAAGAATCACTTTTGTTCATTTTGGAAAACAATACGTTTCTCTTCAATGACGAGTGGTATAGGCAAATCTTTGGAACGGCCATGGGGACACCTGTCTCATGTACCTTTGCAAATATATTCCTGGGCAGATTTGAAGATAGGTATATATTCTCAACGTCTAACCCCACAAATACCCTGCTGCACCATGAGAGCTATCATCCACGTAGCGTAACCAAATCAGTCCCTTATGGACAGTTTTTAAGACTTAGACGTATTAACAGTCAGGATACAATATTCCTGAGACAGGCGGATGAACTGAGGAACAGATTGATCCAGCGCGGATATCCACCAGAGCAGTTAGATACAGCCCTAGAGAGGGCTAAAACCCACACACAGCAATCACTAATGAAACGCAGGAAAATAAAAAGTGGGATGGACAGTGGTGCAGAGAAGGACAGATTTGTGTTCGTGTTCAAGCATAGTCCTATGGCAGACTATATTAAGAAAACAATATTAAATAACTGGGAAATCCTAAAGGCAGAGGATGATTTGGGTGAATTCACAGTTTAAAAACCCATATTAGCCTTTAAACGATGTCGCACGTTTAGGGACATTCTGGTGCGTAGCCGTTACAGCGAGCAAAAACCACGCGATTGGTTGTCACTCGGTAAGCCGGTTGGCAACCATCGCTGTGGTGACTGCTCCCTGTGCGGATACATGTTTAGAGGCCACCATTTTTTCTTTGGAGGTCTGGAACACTGTGTGCATCAATTTATCAATTGCAGAACGACGCACGTAGTCTATGTGTTAATTTGTGTATGTGGATCCTTCTATATAGGAAAAACCAAGAGATCCTTAATGGAGAGGGTACGAGAACATCGTAACTCAATCAAAACAGGCAAGGGACGTACTCGCCTAATTGAGCATGTACGGTGCCAACATGGGGGAGATGCAAATGTCTTGCGATTTGCGGGCCTAGGAACATGTCCCCCCACCAGTTCAGGGAGGTGATAGACACCGCACCCTGCTCCAGAAGGAAGCTCGGTATATTATTAAAACGGACGCCACAGGTTGTTTAGGCTTAAACGAACGCAATGATTTGGCAGCATTCATTGAATAGGACGCTATATAAATATGATTCTCCTATGTATACACCTTAGATTATCTTTAGTCACTGTACATATATTTATACGTTTTTGTATTTATATATCATTGCATTAACTTTTGCATCCCTTTAATTTATATTTATGTACCCTTCCATGTGTGTAGATACTATTCGCAGACTATGTGTCACTTTTTGTAACTATTGTTTCATTTGTGTCAGTATTGTTTTTAAACTTAAACTTGCACTAATGTATCAATGCACCTGTGTTTCAGGTGTGTGCAGTGGGTGTAGCCTCAAGGGTGTTTGAGTGATGGGTCAGTTGACCCTCCCCCATATGAGGCTATAACTAGCACACACTTGATTCCCAAAGTGGATCAAACAGCCGGAGGAAGCGGTCATACCGCGAAACGGCCGTCGCTGTGGATTGATACTCCATGTGAGTCTGCCCCCGCAACATGCTCTGCAATAAAGAAGCGTGAACACGAATGGTAAGTGCGGCTTATCTTTGCATCTTGTTCTCCATTAATATGAAAAGCTTGGAGAACCCCCTCGTGATGAGACCTCTAGGGGGGACATACCGGTAATTAACCTATACAAATATATAAATGGGCCGTACAAAAAATATGGTGAAAAGATGTTCCATGTAAAATCACCTCAGAAGACAAGGGGGCACTGCCTCCGACTGGAGAAGAAAAAGTTCAGTCTCCAGAAGCGTCAAAGCTTCTTTACTGTAAGAATCTGTGGAATAGACACCTCAGGACGTGGTCACAGCAGGCAGGGCCGGATTAACGTAGGGGCTGATGGAGCTGCAGCTCCAGGCCCCTACCATAAAATAGGCCCATCTGCCAGACAAAAGGCCGTCGGGAGGGTTAAAGTCCTCTGTTGTACACAGCGCAGCGTCACATAGAGCACAGACAATGCAGAGACGCTCACCTCACGCTGGCAGCAGGGAGCCTGAGGGCGGGACTCGGGAGGAGTGTAATATGATCCTAGAGTGGAAGCTGCTTCTGCCAGCCCCTCCCCTCCCCGCCCACCAACCAATCAGAGCTGAGGCAAGGCAAGCACTAGCAGCTCTGAGTCGTCTGAGTAGTACAGGGAGTCTTCACAGGTCCTGTAAGGGAACTGCACAGTGTAAAGTGTAGTTCCCAGGTTAGAACAGTGCATCTGCCAGGACCTGTGATGACATCATCTTCAACATCACAGGTCCTGCAGAATCTAGCAAAGGAACTGCACCAAAAATGGTGTAGTTCCTAGGTTTGAAAGGTACATCTGACAGGACCTGTGATGACATCATCACAGGTCCTTCAACCCCTAACAGCAAGTATTAGAAGTTCACAATCAGCTCTGCATTGATCCACATACAGACTGGAATAGAGTGGTAAGAGGAGGTCCTCCACTTTTCATCATTTACCCCCCCTCCATGCCCTGTTTTTACTCATTGCTCACTCATGTATAATACTTCAGACAGGTACAGTGACCACAACCTCATGTACTTCACACACACAGTGACTATAATGCATAACTGACCACATATTTCTATAAACACTGCATCTACAGTATTATACCTTGTATGCCTCACATCTATATATATATATATATATATATATATATATATACACACCCACACTGCATATATTAAACAGTATTATAGATGCAATATGTACAGATATATAATATATATTGCAGTGTACTGATATGTGAGGTACAAGGTATAATATATGCAGTGTGTATAGATATATTGTATATACAGCAGTGTACTGATATGTTAGGTACGAGGTATAATAGATGGTGTGTACAGGTATATTGTATATACAGTATTGGATTGATATGTGAGGTACGAGCTGTAATTTATACCTCATATATCAGTACACTGCTGTATATACTATATACCTGAACACACTGCATATATTATACCACGTTCCTCACATATCAGTACACTGCTGTATACACTATACATCTGTACACACTGTATCTATTATGCCTCTTTTGTGTGCCAGGCCTGTTTTGTAATCCCAATCCGGCCCTGATGGCATAAGGCCTCTTTCACACTTGCGTTGTCCGGATCCGGCGTGTACTCCACTTGCCGGAATTACACGCCGGATCCGGAAAAACGCAAGTGTACTGAAAGCATTTGAAGACGGAACCGTCTTCCAAATGCGTTCAGTGTTACTATGGCACCCAGGACGCTATTAAAGTCCTGGTTGCCATAGTAGTAGTGGGGAGCGGGGGAGCAGCATACTTACCGTCCGTGCGGCTCCCCGGGCGCTCCAGAGTGACGTCAGAGCGCCCCATGCGCATGGATGACATGATCCATGTGATCACATGATCCATGCGCTTGGGGCGCCCTGACGTCACTCTGGAGCGCCCGGGGAGCCGCACGGACGGTAAGTATGCTGCTCCCCCGCTCCCCGCTACACTTTACCATGGCTGCCAGGACTTTAGCGTCCCGGCAGCCATGGTAACCACTCTGAAAAAGCTAAATGTCGGCTCCGGCAATGCGCCGAAACGACGTTTAGCTTAAGGCCGGATCCGGATCAATGCCTTTCAATGGGCATTAATTCCGGATCCGGCCTTGCGGCAAGTGTTCCGGATTTTTGGCCGGAGCAAAAAGCGCAGCATGCTGCGGTATTTTCTCCGGCCAAAAAACGTTCCGTTCCGGAACTGAAGACATCCTGATGCATCCTGAACGGATTTCTCTCCATTCAGAATGCATTAGGATAATCCTGATCAGGATTCTTCCGGCATAGAGCCCCGACGACGGAACTCTATGCCGGAAGACAAGAACGCAAGTGTGAAAGAGCCCTAAATTATAAAACAGCAGCGAACATAGTTTATGGAACAAAGAGAGAGGCCTGGAATGGGTAGTGGGAGGGGCTATAAAAGGGGAATGGGGGCCCAATTTAGATTCTTGCTATGGGGCCCAGTGATTTCTATGTACGCCTTTGACAGGAGCAGAGAGATAAGAGAAGTGACAAATGACACAGAGTTTAGATTACAGGTTGAATTAACCCTTTAGGATCAAATTGGCTTCTCAGGAGATAAATATGTTAAAGGCATCTCATTCAGTAGCTATATAACTAAGGGTGGGTTCACATCTCCTTTATGGATTCCGTTAAGTGGGGACTGTGGGGACTATTTTATTATCAGCCAGTGACTGTGTTACTGTAATACTGTTATCAATTCAACACATAGTTTTCCCTGTGCGTGCATTCACATTTCACTTCACTTGGTTGGTTGTACTACTGTCAGTGTCAGACTGTTGTCACTGTGGGTAACAATGCACAACAGACAACAATGCACACCACAGTGACAGCTCCTGACTCCTGTCCGGCATCAGCCTCAGCCTCCCTTCACTATCACTATAATCAATCACTCTTCCTGATCCTGACTCACTCATTAGAGAGCTGAAGAGCCGACTGAGTCAGCAGCAGCAAGTGAATAGAATAGATAGCATATGCGCATCGGCACCTAGAGTCTTCGGTTCACTTGTGAGTCAGCTCAGCAGTCAGTGACTCAGCAAGTGAACCGAAGATCCGATTCATGAATCGGTTCATTTGAATGAGCTGATTCAAATGAACCGATTCATCTGAAAGATCCGAACTTCCTATCACTACTGAGGTCATATCCGGCGGGCCGCGGCATTACAGGAACAGCACCAGCTGCTCTGACGTCCTGCCGCCGGATATACGTCACAGGATATCCGGCGGCAGGACGTCAGAGCAGCTTGTGCGGTTCCTGTAATGCCGGCCCGCCGGATATGACCTCAGTGCGCCCGCGGTTATCCCTCCTTCACGCTGCGCTGTGTACAACCTGCTCAGCAGTTTCGACCAGCACACGGCCCACAGCGCTCAGCCACACCAGCCCGTGAGACAGCAGGAGCTTCTGGAGCAGGGCAGGTATCAGATAAACTCATCCAGTTGGAAGGGAGGGCAATCATAGTGCTGTTATGATTTATGGACACAGCTCTCAGCATGCTTAGCCAGCCCTCTATATGGCTGTTTCTGAGCCTGTGACTCTCAAGAAGCACAGCCAGATAGAAGGCTGGCTAAGCATGCTGAGAGCTGTGTCCATAAATCATAACAGCACTATGAAAATTACTGACTGGCTAAGCATGCTGAGAGCTCAGTCTAAATAACATAACATATTAAAGAAATTACTGTTTCTAGCTTCTAGTCCACAGCAGCTAGAAACAGTAATTTCTTTAAAGGGATTCTGTCACCAGGTTTGACCCCTGTCAGCTAAAAATATGCTGATGTTCAGGGCGTCTTCACGATTCCTAATGTGGGCTTATAAATGTCATCTGTGGGCTTATTTAGCTAAAAAACAGCTATTACTAACCTGTCAGTCAAACAAAGAAGGTGCCCAAGGGGATGTTAATAGATGCAAGGTGCCGGCCGCACCCACCGCCGTTCGTGCCCAGCGCCGCCTTTCCTGACTTCTGCACCGCCTCCTAATCCTCTGTGCCGCCTCTAGCTCTCCCTCCATCCCCCCTCCTTCTGCTGTAAGATCTCGCGCTTGCGCACAGGGCTCTGCCTGATTCCCCCTGTGCAGACTTCTCCATTTGGCTTCTTACAGCGAAGTGCGCATGCGCCGGCACTTCGCTCAACCCCTGTATGCGCGAGATCTTACAGCAGGAGGAGGGGGGAGGGAGGGAGAGCGAGAGGCGGCGCAGAAGTCCGGAAAGGCGGCGCTGGGCACGAACGGCGGCGGGTGTGGCCGATACCTTGCATTCATTAACATCCCCTTGGGCACCTTATTTGTTTGACTGACAGGTTAGTAAAAGCAGTTTTTTAGCTAAATAAGCCCACAGATGACATTTATAAGCCCACATTAGGAATCGTGAAGACGCCCTGAACATCAGCATATTTTTAGCTGACAGGGGTGAAACCTGGTGACAGAATTCCTTTAATGTGTTATGTTATTTAGACACAGCTCTCAGCATGCTTAGCCAGCCTTCTATCTGACTGGCTAAGCATGCTGAGTGCTGTGTCCATAAATCATAACACAGCTCTATGAAAATTACTGTTTCTAGCTGCTGTTGTCCACAGTCCACAGCAGCTAGAAAACAGTAATCTTCATGTTAAATGATCACT
Source organism: Bufo bufo (assembly GCF_905171765.1). Classification (NCBI taxonomy): domain Eukaryota; kingdom Metazoa; phylum Chordata; class Amphibia; order Anura; family Bufonidae; genus Bufo; species Bufo bufo. Next base: position 146,187,638 of record NC_053395.1, on the reverse strand, counting down.
ATAGTGTCAGGAAAACAAAGCGGTTTTCCTGACACTATAGTGCCCTGAGGGTGCCCCCACCCTCAGGGTCCCCCTCCCGTGGTCCCCCTCCATGTTGCCAAGATAGACGCCAAATGAAGGGGTAGTTGCAGGAACAAAATACTTTAATGGTATCGATAAAATATATATGTAATTAAGACACTGAGTGCAGTTCCATAAAAAGGCCCAGCAAAATCCTCAGCACCAGGCCCATGATGCTCTTAATCCGGCCCTGACAGCAGGAACAGTAGACAGTTTTAAATAAAGTGTAGATTAATTATTTTCATTAAAATGCTTATGAAAGTGTGTAGAAATCTGAGTCTCACTTCCTTCTGGGATTTGCATCCCCACCTATCCCTTGGTTGAACTGGATGGACATATGTCTTTTTTTTTTGCCTTATACAAACTATGCTACTATGTTCCTATTTAACCTGAGTGTGTACGACCATCTCAGTGAGGTAGGGCAACTAAGGCTACTTTCACACTAGCGTTTTTTTGTGGATCCGTCATGGAGCTGCAAAAACGCTTCCATTACAATAATACAACCATCTGCATCCATCAGGAACGGATCCGGATGTATTATGTCTTATATAGCCAAGATGGATCCGTCATGAATACCATTGAAAGTCAATGGGGGACAGATCCGTTTTCTATTGTGTCAGAGAAAACGGATCCGTCCCTATTAACTTACATTGTGTGTCAGGACGGATGCGTCTTGCTCCGCACCACATCGCGGACAGAAAAATGCTGCTTGCAGAGTTATTCTGTCCTCTATGGGGACGCAACCAAACGGTACGGAATGCATTCTGGTGCATTCCGTTTCGTTCAGTTCAGTTTTGTCCCCATTGACAATGAATGGGGACAAAATTGAAGCGTTTTCCTCCGCTATTGAGATCCTATAACGGATCTCAATAGCAGAATTGAAAAAACGCTAGTGTGAAAGTAGCCTAATAAGGAAAAGAACAAACAGATTTACAGATATAGTAATAAGGTAATGGGTGAGCACTCTGGCACTTGGACGTAAATGTAAAATTTTATTAAATCAATTGGTTAGTACATGTACAAATTGTAAAATAAGTTAAAATAGATTAAAATATCAAGGTGCTGTTACCAACGGAGAAACAATGTAATAAAATCTAGCTCTTCAGATATACAAAGTCCAAACAATGTCCAAACAATGCAAGCTATCAGAATAGTTATTATTGGACGCGAAAATCCACTGGTTAGAGTATCAGATTTTTGATATGGACGTAGATTCCTGTCCCATATATATCAATCCGCGTCAGGAGCAGGTGAATATCCAAAATATAGTTATAGTGGTAGTTGTCTCTTTCTCAGAGTTTGCAGAGTATGAATCTCTGATATAGTCGCAACCTTGGTAGCCGTAGATGGTATTTATAACCTCATGGGTAGCTCAATATATTAGGAAGGAATATCTCTTACCTTCCTTCTTATCCAAACGAGGGTTGAGCGGTGCGGGTTGATACCAGCGTCACGCTCCCTGCTTCTCTTGCCGGCTATCCCGAACTATCGCGGGAGTTGGGGCGGGACTTGGTTTGTTCGTACCTGTTACTCTTCCGGCATGGAACAAAGCGAGATACCTCTTTGGTCTGTGATTTCTTGTTCCAGTAGTGTTTGCTTTATCTTGCAACTCCAGTATTCGTAGCGTGGCCACGCTAATAGTCACGGAGGTGCTTTTTACAGGTGTCCGATCCGGTTCAGACGCGTTTCGGGAATTGACCTTCCCTTCATCAGTGGTATCGTGACACCTGTATGCCTCAGCCTTTTATATCCAAGATAGCACCCAAAGTATGGAAAACTGGATTTCTATTTTGAAATGCGATTTTTTGCCAGCGTTTTTTTCTGCATGCGTTTTCCATGCGATTTTTTAGACACATATGCGTTTTTTGTGCTGCATATTGCTTATGTTCTTGTAAACTTGGGGTATAAGTGGATTTGTTATACGTGATTGGTTTATGGAGATATATCATTTTATAGTTTCTCACTAATGAATAAATACATTCTCTGATATCTACAGTCAGGACCATAAATATTGGGACATCGACACAATTCTAACATTTTTGGCTCTATACACCACCACAATGGATTTGAAATGAAACAAACAAGATGTGCTCTAACTGCAGACTGTCAGCTTTAATTTGAGGGTATTTACATCCAGATCAGGTGAACGATGTAGGAATTACAACAGTTTGCATATGTGCCTCCCACTTGTTAAGGGACCAAAAGTAATGGGACAGAATAATAATCATAAATCAAACTTTCAATTTTTAATACTTGGTTGCAAATCCTTTGCAGTCAACTAGAGCCTGAAGTCTGGAATGGATAGACATCACCAGACGCTGGGTTTCATCCCTGGTGATGCTCTGCCAGGCCTCTACTGCAACTGTCTTCAGTTCCTGCTTGTTCTTGGGTCATTTTCCCTTCAGTTTTGTCTTCAGCAAGTGAAATGCATGCTCAATCGGATTCAGGCCAGGTGATTGACTTGGCCATTGCATAACATTCCACTTCTTTCCCTTAAAAAACTCAGTGGTTGCTTTTGCAGTATGCTTTGGGTCATTGTCCATCTGCACTGTGAAGTGCCGTCCAATGAGTTCTGAAGCATTTGGCTGAATATGAGCAGATAATATTGCCGAAACACTTCAGAATTCATCCTGCTGCTTTTGTCAGCAGTCACATCATCAATAAATACAAGAGAACCAGTTCCATTGGCAGCCATACATGCCCACGCCATGACACTACCACCACCATGCTTCACTGATGAGGTGGTATGCTTAGGATCATGAGCAGTTCCTTTCCTTCTCCATACTCTTCTCTTCCCATCACTCTGGTACAAGTTGATCTTGGTCTTATCTGTCCATAGGATGTTGTTCCAGAACTGTGAAGGATTTTTTAGATGTTGTTTGGCAAACTCTAATCTGGCCTTCCTGTTTTTGAGGCTCACCAATGGTTTACATCTTGTGGTGAACCCTCTGTATTCACTCTGGTAAAGTCTTCTTTTGATTGTTGACTTTGACACACATACACCTACCTCCTAGAGAGTGTTCATGATCTGGCCAACTGTTGTGAAGGGTGTTTTCTTCACCAGGGAAAGAATTCTTCGGCCATCCACCCCAGTTGTTTTCCGTGGTCTTCCGGGTCTTTTGGTGTTGCTCAGCAGACCGGTGCATTCCTTATTTTTAAGAATGTTCCAAGCAGTTGTTTTGGCCACGCCTAATGCTTTTGCTATCTCTCTGATGGGTTTGTTTTGTTTTTTCAGCCTAATGATGGCTTGCTTCACTGATAGTGACAGCTCTTTGGATCTCATCTTGAGAGTTGACAGCAACAGATTCCAAATGCAAATAGCACACTTGAAATTAACTCTAGACCTTTTATCTGCTCATTGTAATTAGGATAATGAGGGGATAACACACACCTGGCCATGGAACAGCTGAGAAGCCAGTTGTCCCATTACTTTTGGTCCCTTAACAAGTGGGAGGCACATATGCAAACTGTTGTAATTCCTACACCGTTCACCTGATTTGGATGTAAATACCCTCAAATTAAAGCTAACAGTCTGCAGTTAGAGCACATCTTGTTTGTTTCATTTCAAATCCATTGTGGTGGTGTATAGAGCCAAAAATGTTAGAATTGTGTCAGTGTCCCAATATTTATGGACCTGACTGTATGTATGGATAGAATTTGGCACCTCTTATTCTAGCCATCACAGATTATACTGAATCATCTCGGACATATACATAATTGGTTAAGGTATATAATGTGAATATAAAATATATAATAAATATATAAATATAAATATAAAAATTTTAAATATATAAAACATTCAAATAATTAATATATCTTGTCGCAGCATACATTTTATGAGAATCTTGCATGGACCCCAGAGATATGGTCGATCTTCATATTATATTATGATCCAATCTTTCTTATCCCATTATAACCAATTCCACTATATCTATGGCTAATCTGCTGTCAGATGGATGTATAGTGGATGTGTAGTTGATCGACATATAGATTGGATGCTAGAGGGCTGGGGGCCCCAGTCCGAGTCCACGACGCAGTGTCGATAACCGACCAAACTGCGGCGTGTGAGTCGGATCTGGGGCACCCAGCCTACAAGAACCCAAAGATTTCAAGTTCAGCATTTAGACCCGCTGGTAGCATTGATCCGAACTCATAAATGCGTCTTGATTCTATCCTGGACATCTGTTTGATATAATTCCCTCCACGCCAGTGTATATCCACCTTCTCCAGTGCCATGAAAACCAGATTGGACGGATCCTTGTTATGAACATCTCTGTAGTGTTTTGAAAGGCAATGTTTATCATATCCCTTACGTATATTTGAGATATGTTCCGCCAGTCTGGTTTTCAAAGGTCATTTAGTACGTCCTATATACTGTCTTTTACAAGGACACTGGATCAGGTAGATAACTCAGGCGGTATTACAAGTCAGACATTCTTTCATCTCCCATTTATATATATTTTGAGTTGAGGAAATTGTTGATATTTTCCTTGGTGTTGGGGTGATCTTACATGCCATACATCTACCGCATTTAAAGAAGCCTTTCAGTTTCATCCAGGTGCCCATGATTGTATTATCTTGTTTTATTGGTTTCTTAATCGATGGGGCTATTTGGAGTCCCAGATTAGGGGCTTTGGTAAATGTTAAAGATGGCCTAGTCGGCATTAGATGACCAATCACCCGATTACTCAAAATATGGTGCCAATGAGTTTTTATAATTTTCTGCACTCTCTTATGATTATTATTAAATGGGAGTATCATTCTGGTATTAATTATACCGCTTTCTTGTCTATCTTTACTTGCTGGTTGTTTGTCTTGGAACCAAATTTGTCTATCTTTGCTTCTTTTTTTTTCTAGCGCTTCGTCCAGGATTTTTTCTGGATATTTCCTGTCTAAAAATTGATTCTTCATTTTTATAGCTTCTGTCTCAAAATCACCCTCTTGTGTACAGTTTCTTCTAATTCTGCCAAACTGGCCAAAAGGGATATTAATCAGCCAGTTTGGCAGATGACAGCTGGAAAACTGGATGAAACAGTTTTTAGATGTAGGTTTGGTAAATGTGCTACATATATATTAATTTCCTTCTTTCCTGATTTTTAGGTCTAAAAATTCAGTTTCTTTTATGATCTTGGTGGTAAACCTTAAGTTCATTAGGTTATTATTTATATCATTCAGTAATAGTTCCAGTGTCTCTCTACTGCCCTTCCAGACAAAAATGATATCGTCTATGAATCTTTGCCATAGGGCCAGATCCGCCCCGAGTTTGGGTCTAATGATGTTTTCTTCCCATTCTGCCAAAAACAAATTTGCATAACTCGGGGCGAATCTGGTCCCCATGGCGGTTCCACATTTCTGTAGATAAAACTGGCCTTCAAAATAAAAATTGTTATGGGCTAAGATGTACCCAATACCATCTATAATAAACTCTATATGTTTCTCATTTATTGTTCCATCCCTGTTTATTTGTTCTCGTACAGCTGACATCCCTTGTTGGTGGTCAATTATCGTATATAGAGATTGTATATCGAGTGTCCCCATAATCCACTCTGGTTCTACTTCCAGTTCTTCTAGTATTTGTATAATATGGGTAGTGTCTTTAATATACGAACTGGTCTTTTTCACAATTGGTTGTAGCTGTACGTCAATGTATTTTGACAGATTTGAAGATATCGAACCTATACCCGAGACAATTGGTCTACCGGGTGGTTTTATCATACATTTATGAACTTTGGGAAGACAGTAGAAGACAGGTAGTCTCCTCTGTGTCCCCAAGATAAAATCATGTTCTTGATTTGAAATGACAGCCCAGCCCTCTAGCATCAAATCAATATGTCAATCAACTACACATCCACTATACATCCATCTGACAGCAGATTAGCCATAGATATAGTGGAATTGGTTATAATGGGATAAGAAAAATTGGATCATAATATAATATGAAGATCGACCATATCTCTGGGGTCCATGCAAGATTCTCATAAAATGTATACTGCGACAAGATATATTAATTATTTGAATGTTTTATATATTTTACATTTTTATATTTATATATTTATTATATATTTTATATTCACATTATATACCTTAACCAATTATGTATATGTCCGAGATGATTCAGTATAATCTGTGATGGCTGGAATAAGAGGTGCTAAATTCTATCCATACATAGATATCAGAGAATGTATTTATTCATTAGTGAGAAACTATAAAATGATATATCTCCATAAAGCAATCACGTATAACAAATCCACTTATACCCCAAGTTTACAAGAACATAAGCAATATGCAGCACAAAAAACGCATATGTGTCTAAAAAATCGCATGGAAAACGCATGCAGAAAAAAACGCTGGCAAAAAATCGCATTTCAAAATAGAAATCCAGTTTTCCATACTTTCGGTGCTATCTTGAATATAAAAGGCGGAGGCATACAGGTGTCACGATACCACTGATGAAGGGAAGGTCAATTCCCGATACGCGTCTGGGCCGGATCGGACACCTGTAAAAAGCACCTCCGTGACTATTAGCGTGGCCATGCTACGAATACTGGAGTTGCAAGATAAAGCAAACACTACTGGAACAAGAAATCACAGACCAAAGAGGTATCTCGCTTTGTTCCATGCCGGAAGAGTAACAGGTACGGACAAACCAAGTCTCGCCCCAACTCCCGCGATAGTTCGGGATAGCCGGCAAGAGAAGCACGGAGCGTGACGCTGGTATCAACCCGCACAGCTCGACCCTCGTTTGGATAAGAAGGAAGATAAGAGATATTCCTTCCTAATATATTGACCTACCCATGAGGTTATAAATACCATCTACGGCTACCAAGGTTGCGACTATATCAGAGATTCATACTCTGTAAACTCTGAGAAAGAGACAATTACCACTATAACTATATTTTGGATATTCACCTGCTCCTGACGCGGATTGATATATATATATGGGAAAGGAATCTACGTCCATATAAAAAATCTGATACTCTAACCAGTGGATTTTCGCGTCCAATAATAACTATTCTGATAGCTTGCATTGTTTGGACATTGTTTGGACTTTGTATATCTGAAGAGCTAGATTTTATTACATTGTTTCTCCGTTGGTAACAGCACCTTGATATTTTAATCTATTTTAACTTATTTTACAATTTGTACATGTACTAACCAATTGATTTAATAAAATTTTACATTTAAGTCCAAGTGCCAGAGTGCTCACCCATTACCTTATTACTTTATTAGCTACACCTGACCAGAGGGTGGGTGTCCCTCTAATTTGGGTTAGCAGCACCTGATTCCATAATCCGCTTGGAGTGAGCCACCATATTGTAATCACAGATTTACAGATATGCTATACAGCCATTTTATTGAATAGCTCAGTAGCTATACAATTTTTTTTTACTTTATAAGTGGGGGGGGGGGGGGGGAAATGGCAGTGCATCTTATAAAGTAAATACTAATGAGCACTACCATTATTGAAATGATCATTAGTATGCTGGAGGAGGTTCAGCTCTCTCTGCAACTGCCGAGTCCTCTGCACTTTGATTGACAGGGCGAGGTGTGATCACATTTAGGCTAGGGCTGCATGGCGACATGTGTTGTGCAACTTGTAGAAAAGTTGCACAATATTTTTTATAATGATAGTCCATGATGTGCAACTGCAACATGCTGCGACTGCTACACAACAGTATTGTTATAATACAGCTTGCCAGCAGATGGCGACATTAATTAACAGACTGCTGATGGAAATGCATTTACATGTCCCTTCTATGTACAGTCGTGGCCAAAAGGTTTGAGAATGACAAAAATATTAGTTTTCACAAAGTTTGCTGCTAAACTGCTTTTAGATCTTTGTTTCAGTTGTTTCTGTGATGTAGTGAAATATAATTACACGCACTTCATACGTTTCAAAGGCTTTTATCGACAATTACATGACATTTATGCAAAGAGTCAGTATTTGCAGTGTTGGCCCTTCTTTTTCAGGACCTCTGCAACTCGACTGGGCATGCTCTTAATCAACTTCTGGGCCAATTCCTGACTGATAGCAACCCATTCTTTCATAATCACTTCTTGGAGTTTGTCAGAATTAGTGGGGTTTTGTTTGTCCACCCGCCTCTTGAGGATTGACCACAAGTTCTCAATGGGATTAATATCTGGGGAGTTTCCAGGCCATGGACCCAAAATGTCAACGTTTTTGTCCCCGAGCCACTTAGTTATCATTTTTGCCTTATGGCACGGTGCTCCATCGTGCTGGAAAATGCATTGTTCTTCACAGAACTGTTGTTGGATTGTTGGAAGAAGTTGCTGTTGGAGGGTGTTTTGGTACCATTCTTTATTCATGGCTGTGTTTTGGGGCAAAATTGTGAGTGAGCCCACTCCCTTGGATGAGAAGCAACCCCACACATGAATGGTCTCAGGATGCTTTACTGTTGGCATGACACAGGACTGATGGTAGCGCTCAACTTTTCTTCTCCGGAAAAGCCTTTTTCCAGATGCCCCAAACAATCGGAAAGAGGCTTCATTGGAGAATATGACTTTGCCCCAGTCCTCAGCAGTCCATTCACCATACTTTCTGCAGAAGATCAATCTGTCCCTGATGTTTTTTTTGGAGAGAAGTGGCTTCTTTGCTGCCCTTCTTGACACCAGGCCATCTTCCAAAAGTCTTCGCCTCACTGTGCGTGCAGATGCGCTCACACCTGCCTGCTGCCATTCCTGAGCAAGCTCTGCACTGGTGGCACTCCGATCCCGCAGCTGAATCCTCTTTAGGAGACGATCCTGGCGCTTGCTGGACTTTCTTGGACGCCCTGAAGCCTTCTTAACAAGAATTGAACCTCTTTCTTTGAAGTTCTTGATGATCTTATAAATTGTTGATTGAGGTGCAATCTTAGTAGCCACAATATCCTTGCCTGTGAAGCCATTTTTATGCAACGCAATGATGGCTGCATGCGTTTCTTTGCAGGTCACCATGGTTAACAATGGAAGAACAATGATTTCAAGCATCACCCTCCTTTAAACATGTCAAGTCTGCCATTTTAACCCAATCAGCCTGACATAATGATCTCCAGCCTTGTGCTCGTCAACATTCTCACCTGAGTTAACAAGACGATTACTGAAATGATCTCAGCAGGTCCTTTAATGACAGCAATGAAATGCAGTGGAAAGTTTTTTTTGGGATTAAGTTAATTTTCATGGCAAAGAAGGACTATGCAATTCATCTGATCACTCTTCATAACATTCTGGAGTATATTCAAATTGCTATTATAAAAACTTAAGCAGCAACTTTTCCAATTTCCAATATTTATGTAATTCTCAAAACTTTTGGCCACGACTGTACAGAAAAGCATGAAACATGGTGTCATAGGTTGAAAAAAAAAACACACGTTCACAACCTTTCTATATGTTTAGAATGCTTGGACTTCACAACAGCAGAAGTTAGATGTTGCTAAACCTATCTGTGAATATATTTATCAAAAATTATCAGGGATTTTTTTGCAGGACTATTTATTTGTAGGTTTTATTGCAACCATTTGGAGACACGTATAATTTGGTGATTAAGTTTTATGAATTTTTTTTGGTGATGGAATGTAAAAAAAAGTTAATTCTACAATAACTTATTGGTTAACTTTTATGATTTTTTGTGAAGATGAGAATAAACTGCAAATTTTCCGTAGTTTTTTGCTTATTTTCACACCATGCACCGTGCAATATGTATATGTAAAATCATTTTAAATCACAAAATTTGGGGGGAGGGGGAGAGAAAGACTTTAAAAGAGATTTTTTTTTCAGGAACCCAAATATTCAGGATGAAGGAATGTTAGAAAGTAAATTATGAAGCCTTAAGCCCCTTGCAGAAGAGCCTGGGCGGATTAGGTCCAGATGCGTTGCAGATGCATTCAGTGAAAAATGCATGATTTCGCAAGCAATTTCATTCAATTTTGCCTGCGATTGCGTTCAGTTGTTCATTTTTTATTGCGTGGGTGCAATGCACATTGATGCGTTTTTCACACGCGTGATAAAAAACTGAAAGTTTACAAACAACATCTCTTAGCAACCATCCGTGAAAAACGCATCGCATCCGCACTTGCTTGTGGATGCGATTTTCACGCAGCCCCATTCACTTCTATGGGGCCAGCGTTGTGTGAAAAAAGCTGTATATAGAACATGCTACGATTTGCACGCAATGCAGAAGTGATGCGCAAAAAACAACGCTTATGTACACAGACCCATTGAAATGAATGGGTCCGGATTCGTTGCATCACGCATTGCACCCGCACAAAATACTCGCTTGTGTGAAAGGGGCCTTACTCAATCTCCAGCTTTCTAGTGCTGCCATTCCAGTGTTCCCAGTGGCCAATGTTTCCAGGATTTGTTTCCAGATTTTCATCCCTCTAGGGATGCTTTGATGTCTGGAATACCAGAGCATTACTGCCTGTCAATGTTTAATTGCAGGCAGTCATCATTGTCTGACCTAGGGGCCCTTATTAGGCCCCTACTGCCATGAATTGCGGACCTATTCATTTCTATGGGGCCGTACTTCCGGGTCCGCATTTCCGTTCCCGAAAAAATAGAACACATCCTATTCTTGTCCGCAATTGCCGACAAGAAAAGGCATATTCTATTAGTGCCGGCGATGTGCGGCCGGCAAAATGGGGAACGCACATTGCCATGTTCGTGTTTTGCGGATCCGCAGATCCGTGGATCCACAAAACACGCTACGGAGTGTGAATGGAACCTTAGGCAATGAATGGATAAGGTAACTTGTCACCACCACCATATTATGGGGCTCTTTAATAGCTCTGCTGCTGAAATCTCATGAATCTTCCATAGATTTCTGCTTTCCAGGCATGTGTAGTGTAGTCGGGTGTTCTTGCTATGACTTTTACTGTACACTGCTCAGAGTACACCAGGCTTCACTGCGCATGCCCTGGAAGACAGCATGCGCGAGATTTCACCAGTGATTTTTCTGACGTTATACCCTGTTCAATAAGTGTGATTACAGCAGGAACTGCGTGAATATTGACAGATGACTTCTCAGTTAGTAATTATAATATGGCACGTGCATTATTAAGGCTGGGGCTATATGCCAACTATGCCAACCCATGTTGCACGTATAAAAATCATTTTGTAGCACTGACTGTATCACAATAATTGATAAAGAAACTTCAGCACAAAGAATATTTGGTGACTTAGTAGTGAAGACAAACGGCCTTCTTCAGACTAATGCCGCTGGTCAAAATAGGCAAAGGAGTAGAGGAGAAAGTGGTGAGGAGAAAGCAGCTGAAACGTCACTAACTGTTGAAGCAGCCGCTTACGAATAACATTCACTACTAAGTCACCAAATATTCTTTGTGCTGAAGTTTCTTTATCAATTAACGATGGGGTGGGAACCCTACGTTCAGCACCAAAGCAGAGTGCGACAAGGACTTAAATCACCTGTATCACAATTATGAAAGGGAACGTGGTCACGTTGCAGCCCGCAAGCTGTCCAGACCACCCAAGCCCTGCTAGATTTCTTGTGACGGCTGGTTTGCAGCAATTTGTGGGTCACAACTCAACCCAGTTCACATTGCAGAGATGCAGACTATGCCACACTGCGATCCTTGGTTGGGCATCATGTTTGGCGCCCAAAGTTGTTGCGTCACCCTATTTCTGCATTATTCCTCATTAACCAACATAACTAAAAGTTTGCTGGTAGAGTTAGTAAAAATTCCCATAATGTGACATTTTTCATTTAAAAGGTTTTTCCGAGTTGTTAAAAAGATGTATCCCAAAGGGCGGGGGGGAGGGGGGATTTTCAAAATTAAAGAACGTAAACAGCAGCTTTCCAGCACTTCCACTACAGTCTGTGTTTCCATAGTAGCCAATCACTGGCCTCAGTGGTATATGGTGCAGAACTGCAGCAACGCAGACCGCCAGGGAGACCGAGACAGGGGATGGCGGGGGAATAAATGGTAAGTACAAGTTCTTTCATTTTTTAGAACATATGCTTCGCAGCTCATGAAAAAACCCTTTCACTCGTCCGTATGATGTCTAAGGTATTAAAAGAAAGGACATTATCCTGTCCATAGGAGCTTACAGCTAGCAGAATTGTGCTGCATGAACGCTGAGTCGCAATTATTACACAACTTAATAAAAACCCTATCTAGTACAACATCAGTGCTAAGAAACATTGTATGGCTGCATGGACTCTACATAGTGCTAGCCTACATGTATTTTATGTGCTGTTTTGTCTTGTTAAAATAAAGTTGATTCAAAAGGGCCATAAAAAAGTGAAGGCCCAGGACTGTGCCCTCCCTTCCTCGCTCCCTCCTCCTCCTCCTCCTCCTCAGTCTGGGCGGTGTGAGAGGCCTCTTTGTGTCTGGCTGTGACACTGGAGCAGCAGCAGCAGGAGGAGGAGGTCTGTGTATGCGAGAGAGAAAGAGAGGGGAGGTGAGTCGGTGCCTTCCTCATCAACACTTCAGCCTCCAGCCCCCTCCTCCTTCTCCTCCTCAAGCCTCTCTCATTAGCAGGACACCCCTTTAGGTGGCTTCCCCAAGGGAGGAGTAGGGGAGCTGCTGCTTCCTTGTCTAAGGGTCCTGAGATGGCTTATTCCTTGTAAGATCCTGCACTGTGACACTCTCATCCAGCTGGAAAAACTGCAAAACCCATCCTACTGCAAGCCTGAGCAGGGCCTCATCTTGGACGGATAACTCCAAGCAAGCTGGGAATATCTTGGATTTGAGACCGGCAGCTGCCTACTCTGATGAGCTTGATTTGTTATATTTTTTGCTGGAGAATGAAATTTGGCATCTGACTTCTGCAACGACATCACGGGAGAAGATCTGCAGATCACGCAAAAGGAATTTATGGGTCATGAAGACAATCTTTTTACAGGCAGGAAGGAAGAAAATTGAGTAACGTGGAAAAGAGAAGGAAATCTTACATTACAGAGGCTGAAATCTTATATAAGGATAATATAAAGCACAAACCCAAAGGCATGAACTGCTTGAGAAATCAAAATTATTAAAAGATTAGGGATATATTTTCAGTTGGTCGTAGGTTGTCTAGATTTTATCTGAGAGGACAAAGTATCACCATAGAGGCAGAATGGTATTTATTTTTACCCCTACGAGGGGGAAGACTTGGATGTAGACTCACCAGTAGTGGTATTTTTGCTCTAGGATATGTTATTAATAGGACCTTGTTGTAAGTTTGTTAGGATGCTGTAGAAGAGTGGGAATATCATTGGTTTTCTCAGGGATTACAGCCTCCACCAAGCAGAACATCTTCCAAGGAATGAGCATTCTCCAGTGGAAGAAGAGGATCTAGTCCACTGAGGATCCTGTGTTTCAAGGCCCTCAGCCCCCCATGGATTAGCAGTTACAATCACGTTTATAGTAAAATCGGATTACACCCAGAAGACTTGGATACCCTCTAATTTTTACTTAGTCTCCATAAAATCTCCCCTAGCTGTGGGATTACCCAAATTATGGCTCCAAATCAGAGTCTGGTCCTTCTCCTCCTTGGCTTACACTCGAGTCTGCTGCTGGTCACAGCTGCCGGTAAGTGGTACATTTCTTGGCACAGGTGGACAACTTCATTGTCATATACGGTTCTAAATATATTGACCAGCCAAAAAGTAGAATGTGTTTTGGGTTTTGCTTATGGCATTATGTCATTTTTTACACTCTCATATCAACGTTCATCTTAATATTTGAAAATAAAATCAAAAATATTTAAGACTGTCTGAGAGTGTTGTAAATGGAGGATAATGATTGAATAAGGGGTTGAGAGCTCGTAGGATGTTTCACACCACGCTATGGTACATACTGTGGGTTGCATGTTGCAATAGATAGGGTGGGAGTGGCAGCCAGTGGGTACCTCAATAGCCGCACCATGTAGCAGTCATTGCAGACACGTCAGATATACGTTCAGGCGGAATGAGTCTGTACGTCGTGCTGCTTTGCTGCAGTCTTGGTTATGGATCACAGTTTTATTTCTTGTTGGAAATATACCCGTATACCTCTGTAATGGTGCCGCTTTCTACAGTGCGGTCTTTTTGTAGCATGAGGTGCCAGCGTAGAAGCTGCATGCTGCTCTGCAGTTCTAGGCCCCTCAGGTTTTATTGTGTATCGTCATCTTTAACCAAATGATTAACTACAGACAGAGCTGAGTGTACAGTGAACTGTATCAATGTGGTGAAATATTCCAGATTACTTTGACTTTTTATAGTACTGCTTTAATTTAATTAAATTTTTTTAATATACTATTTTAAATTATTTCCCATTTCTTATTTTTACACCAATGCTTTTATGTCATAATGAATACAAGATCTTACGATTTTTATTACCTGCTTTAAAGTATAGCACATTGTATGATGTAAGATAAAAGAGGTGGTAGAAGTCACAACTGCACTTTATTTTGACTACTACACCAGCATTATCTAAAAAAAAAAAACTGTGCAGATCTATCTGTATATCTATCCTATCTTGCCTTCTCTCTATTAGTTGTCTATTTAGAGCTAGTTGTCTTGCCAATAGTTATCTGTCTGTCTGACGATCCATCTAGCCATCATTCTATCTTGCTTTCTCTTTATTAGTTGTTTATCTACCTATCTCTACTAAACTGAAGAAACAACAATTGCGACATTTTTACTTACTCTGTTTACTGATCATCATACAAAATGTGATTACTATATTTTATCTATCTTTCTTTCTTTCTTTCTGTCTATTATCTATCAATCTATCTTTCTTTCTATCTATCCATCCGTCTATCTATCTAACTACACTGCTCAAAAAAATAAAGGGAACACTTAAACAACACAATGTAACTCCAAGTCAATCACACTTCTGTGAAATCAAACTGTCCACTTAGGAAGCAACACTGAGTGACAATCAATTTCCCATGCTGTTGTGCAAATGGGATAGACAACAGGTGGAAATTATAGGCAATTAACAAGACACCCCCAATAAAGGAGTGGTTCTGCAGGTGGGATCACAGACCACTTCTCAGTTCCTATGCTTCCTGGCTGATGTTTTGGTCACTTTTGAATGCTGGCGGTGCTTTCACTCTAGTGGTAGCATGAGACGGAGTCTACAACCCACACAAGTGGCTCAGGTAGTGCAGCTTATCCAGGATGGCACATCAATGTGAGCTGTGGCAAGAAGGTTTGCTGTGTCTGTCAGCGTAGTGTCCAGAGCATGGAGGCGCTACCAGGAGACAGGCCAGTACATCGGGAGACGTGGAGGAGGCCGTAGGAGGGCAACAACCCAGCAGCAGGACCGCTACCTCCGCCTTTGTGCAAGGAGGAACAGGAGGAGCACTGCCAGAGCCCTGCAAAATGACCTCTAGCTGGCCACAAATGTGCATGTGTCTGCTCAAACGGTCAGAAACTGACTCCATAAGGGTGATATGAGGGCCCGACGTCCACAGGTGGGGGTTGTGCTTACAGCCCTCCATGTGCTCGCCAGAGGTAGCCTGACTGCCATTAGGTACCGAGATGAGATCCTCAGACCCCTTGTGAGACCATATGCTGGTGCTGTTGGCCCTGGGTTCCTCCTAATGCAAGACAATGCTAGACCTCATGTGGCTGGAGTGTGTCAGCAGTTCCTGCAAGACGAAGGCATTGATGCTATGGACTGGCCCGCCCGTTCCCCAGACCTGAATCCAATTGAGCACATCTGGGACATCATGTCTCGCTCTATCCACCAACGTCACGTTGCACCACAGACTATCTAGGAGTTGGCAGATGCTTTAGTCCAGGTCTGGGAGGAGATCCCTCAGGAGACCGTCCGCCACCTCATCAGGAGCATGCACAGGCGTTGTAGGGAGGTCATACAGGCACGTGGAGGCCACACACACTACTGAGACTCATTTTGACTTGTTTTAATGACATTACATCAAAGTTGGATCAGCCTGTAGTGTGTTTTTCCACTTTAATTTTGAGGGTGACTCCAAATCCAGACCTCCATGGGTTGAAAATTTGATTTCCATTTTTTTTTTTTTGTGTGATTTTGTTGTCAGCACATTCAACTATGTAAAGAACAAAGTATTTCAGAAGAATATTTAATTAATTCAGATCTAGGATGTGTTATTTTTGTGTTCCCTTTATTTTTTTGAGCAGTGTATCTATGTGTCTATCAATCTATATTTCTGTCTATCTATCTGTCTTTCTGTCTATCTTTCCACCTATCTATCTATCTATCTATCTTTCTTTCTTTCTGTCTGTCTATCTATCTATTATCTGTCTATCAATCTATCATTCTGTCTATCTATCTCTCTGTCTATCTTTCTATCTATCTTTCTGTCTGTCTATCTAATCTTCATGTATCTATTTTTCTCATTCTTTCTCTATTCATCTATCTATCCACCTTCTATTTTACTGTCTGTTTATCTGTCCATGCATCTATATCTATCTATCTATCTATCTATTTACAAGCACAATGAGCCTTCACACACTTACCATGCAGGAGATTTTGCCCAAGTACAATTTGGATGGATCAACACTGAAATAGGTTAATTATAATGTCTGCAAGTAAATTGCACCGTTGAGTGTGAAAGAAGGCTGAATTGCATGAAATGGTCTTGATTACCATTTGAGAAGATTTACTCAGGCCAGATTACTCTGTAAAGGAAACACTTGGATGAATGAATAAACCAAATGTTTTTGCAGGAACCCCTGATTTTGTTAACCAAAAATTGCTTTAAAAAGGGTGAAACCATCTGTAGAAGGGCCGATAACATGGAATTAATTTACATCACTCAACAATATCAGTGCATAGCTGGCAAAGGCATGTTCTCCAAGCATGAGGAGCACTGAAAAGCATCCTGTGGCCTGCACCCTAAAGAGTATATGGCAGTAGAAAAGCAGGGATTTTGCACGTATATGAATAGTATATGCTTAAAGGGATTCTGTCATGACATTTTAGGCCTATAACCTAAACATATGGCCAGGTTCGTCCAAATAGCATGAATCCGAAACTGTACTTATTAAATGTGCCTGTGGCTCTATTAGCACATAAAGTAGTTTTATAACCTGTCATTCACCTACCTAAGGTGCCCAAGGGGATGTCGCTTCATACTGGGTGCCCGGCTGCAGCCATCTCCATCTGGTGCCCAACGCCGCAGTCCCAGTTGAAATCGCCGCCTTCCTCACCTCAGCCCCGCCTTCGTAATCGTCCGGTCCCTCAGGTTATGCCTAGTGCGCACGCGCGGGATCTGGCAGAAGGGCCTGGACGATTGCGGAGGCGGGGCTGAGGTGAGGAAGGCGGCGATTTCAACTGGGAAGGCGGCGCTGGGCACCAGACGGAGATGGCTGCAGCCGGGCACCCTATATAAAGCGACGTCCCCTTGGGCACCTTAGGTAGGTGAATGACAGGTTATAAAAACCTGTTTTATGTGCTAATAGAGCCACAGGCACATTTACCGTAATAAGTACAGTTTCGGATTCATGCTATTTGGACGGACCTGGCCATATGTTTAGGTTATAGGCCTAAAATGTCATGACAGAATCCCTTTAATACTTAATCAGGCTCCAATGTCTTTAAACAAGTTTGACCATAAATAGCATTGCACAGGATAAATGCTTGATCACTGGAGCCCCGACTGCTGGGTCCCCACTTGTCATTTCTCATGAAGTTAGGGTTTCCTTTGTGAATGGAACAGTAGTGAATATGCCTGACCACTGCTACATTCACTTTTAAGGGACTGACGGAGCACTGTACTCAGCTACCTCTGTCAGTCCCATAAAAATGTGGGACTCAGGGTCCCGTAAAAAAGGGCATGACAAGGTAGACTATAGGGTAGTACTACATGGACTACCAAACATTTGAGGAAGTCTAGATAGATCAGAAAAGACAAGAAGCTGAGATTCTAGTCATTAAGACATTTCAAGTCATTGAAATCCCTGAACTGCACCAAAGGAGACAGCTGTGCCCTATCATTGCACGCATCATTGGGGGCTGCCTGTCTACAGACATCTCACAACATTGAGCCTTTGAATCATTGTTCAGAGAGGAAAACCAATTTAAAGAGGACCTGTCACCACAAAATACAGTGCAATCTTCAGGCAGCATAACCTTCAGCAGGAGGAGACGAGCATATACAGATATATAGTTTTGTAGGAAAAGATTTTGTAAAACATGTATAACATTTATACATTTAAGTCTCTGCATTTTATGAGCTCGGTTCTACATGGAGGAGGTGTTATCAGTGCCTGACAGCTATCTTTCTATACACCCTTGCAGTGAACCAGCGGATCACTGCTTAAAAGCTAATTTGGTGCTAAAGGGTTAATGTATTACGTTATGCACTGTGTAATCCCAAATAGCTAAATATAGGCATGCAAATAGTTAACATCTGGCAGTTCTTAGGCATGATTGCCGTGAAGACAGACAGGCCCTGCTCCCTCTGGCTTGTTGTGACTGGGTTTTACAGATCAGTCTGGCTCGGGCCGTGGGTAAAGCTTCAGCTTATGAACCTGGAAGAAGCTAATAGCAAGGAAAGAGAATTTTTATCCAGGAAAAACACCATCCTTGTGGAGTGGGAAGCTGCCAGAGCAAGAGCAACTGGCTAGGAGAACCCCCCGGAGGAAAGAAAACAGACATCTGCAGACTATTTAGGATGACAAGGGACTGTGCATGGTAGAAAGGTTAACAGTTGTTTATGGCTATAGACTTTGCTGCTTTTTGAGAGGGTATATTGGCTCCGGGACCCACCACACTTCTATAATGGAGTGGCCGTCCGTTTGAAGGCCTGCACCCTGCTTTGGGAACTTCAGTACTGATTGTGAGAGTTTTGCACACTTGTGTTCAATTGGGAAGATTTCTAACACTTATAGAAATAAACTCAGGGACAACTACTGCCATCATTGCTGCTTTCTTACACAACCATTGAGAAAAATAAGCTCTGTGTTTTACCTCAGAACTGTGCCTATTTTTGCTATCTGCACTGTAACTCCCATCACCCTGAGTAAACTGGGCCTGGTCATTGACTCCACCATTCGTTAGCCCTCACTATACCTGACCTCCTGCCTAGCCCATCAAGGACACCCCAACTACCATCCAGCAGTAGCACCATAAATGTCCAGGTTGTGCCCCAAGGGAAGAAAGGGTGCACCCTCCATTCATTGCATGGCTCAGGAACAGCCAGGGTAAGGACTGCCATCGTGAACTGTGGGTACTACTATCACCATCATAGCCACTACCACTCCTTCCATCTTTGGCTCCCCTCTGGGTCACTTGCACCCTTTTACCATAAAGCTAAACACCTGCCCAGCTTCTCCTGCTCTATAACGTGCTATCCACAGATTGCATTGCATTTCGTGGTGACAGCTCCTCTTTAAGATTTGAATTTCTTTTTACCAAAACAGCCCTTGGTTCTTGTAATTTATGTATTGTATTGCACTGCTGTTGCTTGCTCATATATTTGCTTGTCTTTGAGTGATGTGGTCGTAATCATCTATGGATTCACTTTGTGTGCTTTCTACAACAATGAGAATTGTTCTATGCCCTGAACGTTTACATTCCCAAACTGTAAATCACGAATGGTGTTTGAATGTATGTGAAAATATCACAAATCTCTCCTTGTGTTCACTTGTATGTGCTAACAGTAGTTGGCAACTCCCCAGAAATAAATCACAGAACCCCCTGGCGACATTGTCGGTTGATTTTGCTCTTAACATTGGAACCTCCCAGTCTTCTACATCAAAGGGACGTCTTTTACCACCTCTAATAACGACACAGTCTTAATCTGCTAGGACAGTGGTGGGCAACCTTTTTTTTCAACTGAGCCAAATCTCGCCAAAACCACGATTGAAATTTATTTTGAGAGCCACATTTTTAAAACCGAAAATACATAGGATGGTACACTGTTTTTAGTTTCAATAAGTTTTTATTGAGAATATTGTGCATGCAAGTATCCACATAGGTCGGGTACTGTGGGACTCTTTGCACCGGCCCTGTCACGTGGACGTGACCAGAGCCTGTGCAAGGATTTTTTGGCAACACAAGCGAAGCTACATCTCGGTGACCCCCCCGCTCCCCCCGCCCCGCCCGCAGCTCACCTGGTCCTGGTTCTGTCTGCAGCAGCTGGCTTCTCCTCTGTGTGGTCCTGAAATCTTCGCTCTGCTTCAATCTGGTTTGAGGACTGTACTTTTCGCCCTATAAGATGCACATAGGTTTTAGAGGAGTATAATAAGAAACAATATTTTCCATTATACCTCAGGTCAGACCACCAATGTTAATCATACCTCAGATCAGCCCCCCATATCAGCCATCAGCACCCCATCCATCATGCCCATGTCAGCCGTCAGCCCCCATCCATCATGCCCCCATGTCAGCCGTCATGCCCCTATGTCAGCCGTCAGCACCCCATCCATCAGGCCCAGGTCAACCGTCAGCACCCCATCCATCATGCCCATGTCAGCCGTCAGCACCCCATCCATCATGCCCATGTCAGCCGTCAGCACCCCATCCATCATGCCCATGTCAGCCGTCAGCACCCCATCATGCCCATGTCAGCCCCCATCCATCATTACCCCCCATGTCAGCCATCAGCCCCCCATGTCAGCCATCATGCCCCCCATGTCAGCCGTCAGCACCCCATCCATCATGCACATGTCAGCTGTCAGCCCCCATCCATCATGCCCCCCATGTCAGCCGTCATGCCCCTATGTCAGCCATCAGCACCCCATGTCAGCCGTCAGCCATCAGCCCCCATGTCAGCACTCCATCCATCATGTCCATGTCAGCCGTCAGCCCCCATCCATCATGCCCCCCATGTCAGCCATCATGACCTTATGTCAGCCGTCAGCCGTCCATGTCAGCACCCCATCTATCATGCCCATGTCAGCCCCCATCCATCATTACCCCCCATGTCAGCCATCAGCCCCCCATGTCAGCCATCATGCCCCTCATGTCAGCCGTCAGCACCCCATCCATCATGCCCATGTCAGCTGTCAGCCCCCATCCATCATGCCCCCCATGTCAGCCGTCATGCCCCTATGTCAGCACCCCATGTCAGCCGTCAGCCATCAGCCCCCCATGTCAGCACTCCATGCATCATGTCCATGTCAGCCGTCAGCCCCCATCCATTATGCCCCCCATGTCAGCCATCATGACCTTATGTCAGCCGTCAGCCCCCCATCCATCATGCCCATGTCAGCCGTCAGCACCCCATCCATCATGCCCATGTCAGCCGTCAGCACCCCATCATGTCCATGTCAGCCCCCATCCATCATTACCCCCCATGTCAGCCATTAGCCCCCCATGTCAGCCATCATGCCCCCCATGTCAGCCGTCAGCACCCCATCCATCATGCCCATGTCAGCTGTCAGCCCCCATCCATCATGCCCCCCATGTCAGCCGTCATGCCCCTATGTCAGCCGTCAGCACCCCATGTCAGCCGTCAGCCATCAGCCCCCCATGTCAGCACTCCATCCATCATGCCCATGTCAACCGTCAGCCCCCATCCATCATGCCCCCCATGTCAGCCATCATGACCTTATGTCAGCCGTCAGCCCCCCATGTCAGCACCCCATCCATCATGCCCATGTCAGCCGTCAGCACCCCATCCATCATGCCCATGTCAGCCGTCAGCACCCATCCATCATTACTCCCATGTCAGCCATCATGCCCCCCATGACAGCCGTCAGCCCCCATCCATTATGCTCCCTAATGGGGGACAATGTTGGAGTCTGCACCATCGGGGGGGTGACATGATGAGGGACAATGTTGGAGTCGGTACCTGATATATCACTGGGGTCTGGCTGGAGTGGGGTCGGTCTGGTCCTGGCTCCAATCTCAGCTGGCTCTGCCTTAAGGTGTCTTCTCCAGAGTCCAGACTAGAGTCCAGCAGGGTCGGCCAAGTTCCAACAAGTCGTGCCTCAGTGTTACTCTGTGACTGTGTTCTTCTGCTGCCAGCCTGGAGGGGCAGCTTTTACAGGCCATAGCAGACAGAGCAGCTCCGCCTCCTCGCCTCCCTCCGCCGCGGCCCCACTGACAGTCAGTGACGCCTCCTTTGGCCTGAGCGCCGCACGGCACACATGTAGGCAGGGCAGCCGCAGGCTGCCGCCCCCGAGAGGAGGGAGGGGAGCGGGCGCCCGGCACACAGAACAGTGCTCCAGACTAAAAAAAATTCCTAGTAGCCATTGGCTCCTGAACTGAAAAATTTAGGAGCCAAATCAAATTTTTAGTCGCCAAATCTAAACTGAATCAAAATTTTGGTATCGTGACAACGGTACGCTGATCAGATCGGCGTAGGGTTGTTTTGAAACCAAAATTTTGATTCGCTTTCGTCACCATAAAAAAGTATTGTGATACTCAATACCGCGCAAAAAAAAAAAAACACCAAAAAAAGCTGCGTGCATTTCGCATTTTATGAAACATTCGGCCCATAATAGAACAGTCCTATGC
Source organism: Bufo bufo (assembly GCF_905171765.1). NCBI lineage: Eukaryota > Metazoa > Chordata > Amphibia > Anura > Bufonidae > Bufo > Bufo bufo. Next base: position 146,165,199 of record NC_053395.1, on the reverse strand, counting down.
TATTTTTTGGGGTGACAAGGTGACTAAAAAGGCTATGTAATATGTTTATTTATTTATTGTTTATATATTTTATATGTAAAATTGGGAAAGGGGGGATTTAAACTTAATATTTTAAAGTACTTTCACATTAGCGTTTTTCATTTCCGGCACTGAGTTCCGTCACAGGGGCTCTATACCGGAAAAGAACTGATCAGTTTTATCCCCATGCATTCTGAATGGAGAGTAATCCGTTCAGGATGCATCAGGATGTCTTCAGTTCAGTCATTTTGACTGATCAGGCAAAAGATAAAACCGTAGCATGCTACGGTTTTATCTCCGGCGAAAAAAAATGAAGATTTGTCTGAATGCCGGATCCGGCATTTTTCCCCATAGGAATGTATTAGTGCTGGATCCGGCATTCAAAATACTGGAATGCACCCGCACTAAATCCGGACCCATTCATTTCTATGGGGCTGTGCACATGAGCGGTGATTTTCACACATCACTTGTGCGTTGCGTGAAAATCGCAGCATGCTCTGTTGTGCGTTTTTCGCGCAACGCAGGCCCCATAGAAGTTAATGGGGCTGTGTGAAAATCGCAAGCAAGTACGATTTTCACGCATGGTTGCTAGGATGAAAGTCTATTCACTGTATTATTTTCCCTTATAACATGGTTATAAGGGAAAATAATAGCATTCTGAATACTGAAAGCATAGTAGAAGGTCAATATAATAAACATTGGTGGCGCAGTGCGCCCCCCCTCAATATAATAAACATTGGTGGTGCAGTGCGCCCCCCCTCAATATAATAAACATTGGTGGCGCAGTGCGCCCCCCTCCCATCACCCCAATATAATAAACATTGGTGGCGCAGTGCGCCCCCCCTCAATATAATAAACATTGGTGGCGCAGTGCGCCCCCCCATCACCCCAGTATAATAAACATTGGTGGCGCAGTGCGCCCCCCCAACACCCCAGTATAATAAACATTGGTGGCGCAGTGCGCCCCCCCATCACCCCAATATAATAAACATTGGTGACGCAGTGCGCCCCCCCTCAATATAATAAACATTGGTGGCGCAGTGCGCCCCCCCTCAATATAATAAACATTGGTGGCGCAGTGCGCCCCCCCTCAATATAATAAACATTGGTGGCGCAGTGGGCAGTGCCAATGAGGGTTAAAAAATAAAAAAATAATTAACTCACCTCCTCCAATTGATCGTCTCCTGTTCTTACTTCTTTCTAGTTTCTTCAGGACGCAGGACCTGTGGTGACATCACTGCTCTCATCACATGATCCATCACCATGGTAATGGGCCATGTGATGAGCTCAGTGACGTCACCACAGGTCCTGAAGAAACTAGAAAGAAGTAAGAACAGGAGACCGGCAGCTACCTGATCAACTGGAGGAGGAGAGTTAATTTTCTTTTATTATTTTTAACCCTCATTGGCACTTCCCACTGTGCCACCAACGTTTATTATACTGGGGGGGGGGGCGCACTGTGCCACCAACGTTTATTATACTGGGGGGGGGGCGCACTGTGCCACCAACGTTTCTTATACAAATACAGGAGGCGGGTGCCGATATCAAATAGCCGGCACCCGACCTCTGTGACAGGGGGCTGCGATCAGCGGCAGTTAACCCCTCAGGTACCGCACCTGAAGGGTTAACTCAACTGCAGCGGATCGCAGCTCCCTGTCATAGAGGTCGGGTGTCGGCTATTTGATTCCGGCACCCGCCTCCTGTATTTGTATTAACAGGTCAGTTTTCTTCATTGGTGGCGCAGTGGCCACAGCCCCTCCCCTCCTCCTCCCGTCTCTTCTTATTGGCAGCGGCGGGGGCAGCAGCACAGGGGGGGGGGAGAGACTCCTCCTGCGCTGCTGAGAACGATCATCTCCTGTGCCCGCCGCTGTATTGAGCAGAGCTGCGGCGGCGGGTCCAGTCGCAAATGGCTTCTGGAGCCCTGCAGAAGAGCCGCATTAAAGTGTGTAAAGAGCCGCATGTGGCTCGCGAGCCGCGGCTTGCCGACCACTGTGCTAGGACAAGCTCTGACTTTCAAAAGGAGGGCAGAGAAGCCTTCCTGTTTGCTCCTGGCGTGCTAGTAAACTTGGTGACCTCGCTACAAATCAAGGCTTGGCAAATGAGTGTGATAGACCATCACATACCTAGTGTGGTCCTTGTAGAAATATTCAGTGGGAAAAAAAACAGCACTGTGATAATTTATGTCTAAAAGGAGCAACAAGGATGAGACAGAGATGGATTAGTATATTGTAAATCCTTTGTCTGAAACGACTGCTAGACTTATATTGGATTATCTACTTCTGCTGTTTTTGTACCAGGATCTGAAGGCAATCTAATATCTATGATGATGTTTGGGCTACAGGGATCAGAAAGGCTGGATTCTAATCTATGCAATTCTTTTGTTCCTGGAAGATAAGTGCCTGTATAGGTGTTTGGTAGCCACTTATCTCCCTGCTCTACCCTGAGCTCCATGTATATGAAAATGAGGAGTCAGTGCAATAGCTATGAAACAACTGTTTGGCCAGCATCAAATGCCAATGGCCTGCTTTAGGGTGGTTTGAAAGGATCCTGGCATCCAGTTTGATTTCTTAACATTTAAGCTGGCCATACACATATCATTTCTGCTGGTCCACAGATTTCTTTGGGAGTGGCCAACCATGTATAGCGGCCTCTCGACTCTCCCCTAATGGCTGAAAAATAAGATTCAGGCATGTTGGATTTCAACTGCCTGCTCCTTTTGTTCTTGGGGAGATAAGCTGCTGCTAGAGGTGTCTGTATGTTTCCCCCCTCTCCATGTCCAGAATGCATGCATGGTCAGATGAGCCAAATTTGCCTGTGCATGGAGGAATCGGGAGAAATAGCTCCCTGTATGGCAAGACATAGGCTGGTCATACACATTCAATAGCTGTCGGGCCAAATGATAGTTATGCCAGCAGCTATCTCTACTGACTCCCTCCCGACTCCCCCATATACATACACTTTTGAATGTGTATTTAATGGGGAAAGAGGAGAAATCGATTGCCATACACTTCTAGCTGAGGCTTATCTCCTGGGAGAGCAAAAGGACCGGGTGAAAATATTCACTTCCCCGATCTTTCTCTCCCCTGACATCTATGCTTCCAGTACTCCTGGGGAGATTTTTTCACCCAAAACTTTTGTTTTTCCCTTGAGATAAGTGGTGCAATGGGTAAGTGGCCATTGTTTACCCAGATTAACACATATTAATGTGAGGAACTACCTAAACATTTTTATGTCCATGGACATGAGATGGAACCAGTGGTCACATGAAGTCCTGATAAGTCTACAAAGATTGCCAAAAATGCACAGAGACCTTGGTGCTTTTTTTATGTCTAATCAATAGAAAATTGGTTGACCATATCATAAACTTCAGATTATAACGTACTACGGCTGAACAATCCATTAGCGGAGGCAGGATGGACAAGACGAATCTGCTACATTCCTAATTTCATGATTTGTATATCACTGAGAGGTATTTGGCAGGGAACACGTGTACTAACATTCAAGTCCTCTGTCAGAAATATCCATGTATATCAGGAGACTTATACCTCCGATGGAGTGTCATAGGCCAGCCATGGGCTTCCATATATAACCCATGTATAACGCACAGTATACTGTATAAAAATACCTAATCAACTATACCTTTCTGTACAGTAAAAAAGGTATGATGACTTATACCACTGAAATGGAGGCTAATAGGACACTCTTTTGGCCTGGTCACATATCTGGTGAATGAGGGCCTATGGCTACGTTCGGTGTGTTCACATAAGGTGATGTGAACAGAGCCTTTGCCAAATACCTCTCTTTAATATTCATAGGACAGCTTTGGCTCTGTCACCTGAAGTGTTTCTCGATTATTTCTACGTTAGTAATGGGCAGCAGATAATGAAGAGCCCGCTTTATTCTACATTGTGTAATCGCCTCCCACCCTATCATGTACATTGCGTGGATAAGTAGAGCTGTAAATCTCCATGAGAACAAACTGTGTCATACTGAAGGACAGTCACCTCCGACGAGCATCCTTCAGATGTAGATGTTTTTTACAAGAGTGAAACACAACACCATCCTATGCGCCGTACTCCTTACATTTGGATTAACAATTTTTCATATCAAGGGCTCTCATAGAGCTTTGGGCTTTTAGTATTAACACCCACTTCTATCACTAATTCTGCCACAGGTTTACAGAGTGGATCCTTTAACACATGAATGTTGTGATGACGTTGTTATTTCATATTTCATTATATAAAATGAAATCAAATTATATTGTATCCTACAGTCACAAATCTTTGCATAGAGGCAACAAAATCGCCCTGAGACAGTTTTACTTATATGGTCTATAGTCTCAACTAGGGATGAGTGAACTTGTGTTTTCAAGTTCGGCGTACAAGGGTTCGGGTTATCTAAGAATTCTGTTATGGATTCTGCTACAGCGGGCCACAACTTATGGTCCGTGGTAGCGGAATCCATAACGGAATTCTTAGAAAACCCAAACCTTGTACTCCAAACTTGAAAACACAAGTTTAGCTCAACACTACTGTCAACATATAATCAAGTGTCATTCAGATAATTTTTATGTTGTATTGAAGATCATAATCTATTGGTAAATCATAATCCTATTTCAACTCTGCGTTGGCTTTTTAACCTATAATGTCACCAGTGTGAAAATGGGCACATGGGGTGACAGGTAGTCACATCAAAAGATATAAAAAAAAAAGTAAAAACAGAAATAAATATGCCAAAATAGTATGCCAAATGTATCAAGTATCACTCCATGTTTTATCCTAGATAAATGGGTTTAGACAACCGTCGAATATGTATGCGGGATACTCCCGACTCTCCAGACCAGGCGCATTGCTAGGGTCTGAAAACATCCGGGGCACAAGCCCATTGTATCACGCCCCTGTGAAGCCACGCCCCCACCCCATGAAGCCACGCCCCCATGGGCCTTTCAGCAGTCCCCCCCTTCACAGTAGTTATTAACCCTTTTCAGCAGTCCTCCCTTCACAGTAGTTATTAACCCCTTTCAGCAGTCCCCCCTTCAGTGAATGGAGGACTGCTGAAAGGGGTTAATAACTACTGTGAAGGGCCTAGCCGTCTGGGCAACCCCACAGATCATCCCCTCAGTAATCTGTATCCTGCAGTAACTGAACTATAAATCAGCGCTCATCTCATTACTATCCTGACTTAGACACTCAGCTCCAGTAACAGGCAGTGCGGGCGGCGCTTAATCACTGACGTCACGCGCCTGCGCCGCCTAGTGGGAGGAGCAGGCGCATGACGTCAGTGAGCGAGCGCCGCCCGCACTGCATGTTTCCGGAGCTGAGTGTGTAAGTTAGCAATTAGATCATAAGCGCTGTTTTAAAGTTCAGTTACTGCAGGATATGGATTAGGATGGCGGGGCTGCGCAGCGCAGGAGAGTCAGAGCGGTCGGCCCTGCCAGCCAGGGGCGTAGCTAGAACTGACTGGGCCCCACAGCAAAATTTTGTATGGGGCCCCCCCCTCCATGACTATCCTGGCATCCTATATGTGCATATGTAAGGGAGAGTTCACATCACATTTTTGCCATCCGTTTGATGTTTACGTTGGAAAATGGGATACAAAAGCGCAGCACACTACGCTTTTGTATCCTGCAAAGTCTGTTAAAAAAAAAAAATTATACATTAACGGATCATTTTTTTTGATGGTGTCAGTCTGAGTCACCTGTTAACATATACATTTAATGTATACATTACCAGGGGTCAGCAACCTTCGGCACTCCAGCTGTTGTAAAACCACAATTCCCAGCATGTTCCATTAATTTCTATAGGAGTTATGAGAAGAGCAGAGCAATAATGCATGCTGGGAGTTGTAGTTTCACAACAGCTGGAGTGCCGTAGGTTGCCTGCATTAGACGAATGGCAAAACGTGATGTGAAACCGGCCTTAGTGTGCCATGATAGTGCCAAGTACTAGAGACAGAGAAGGGAGGCTGCAATGTACAGGGCACAGTATAGTATAGGGGGTACAGTACAGGGCAAGGGGGGGGGGGACGCACAGTGCAGCATAGAGGGTACAATGCAGCATAGGGGGCACACTAAAGGGCAAGGGGGAACAGTACAGCATAGCGGGCACAATACAGGGCAGGGGGCACACACAGTGCAGCATAGGGGGCACAGTGCATTGTAGGGGGTACAGTATAAGGCAGGGGGCACACACAGTGCAGCATAGGGGGCACAGTACAGGTCAGGAGCCACACACACAGTGCAGCATAGGGCAGGGGACAGAATACAGCATGGGGTGCACAGTACAGGGCAGGGGGCAAAATACAGCATAGGGGGTACAGTACAGGGCAGGGGGTATACACAGTGCAGCATGGGGGGGTACAGTACAGGGCAGGAGGCACACACAGTGCAGTATAGGGGGTACAGTACAGGGCAGGGGGCAGAATACAGCCAAAACATGCACCTAGAAATGCTCCATTCACATGTCCTCAGGAGATGATAGAAAAGGACCTTTCATGATGTCAGGAGCACAAGATCAGTCACATGAGTGGGCGGAGTCAGGCTCCAGGCTGTGCAGGAGATTGTGTGGAAATTACTGCCAGCATAACATTCGGGGCACTGGTCAAAACATCCGGGGCTCAAGCCCCGAATGTTTTGACCTAATGACGCCCCTGCGAGTCCAGACAGTTGATATTGAGGAAGAAAAAGATCAGGTGAAATACATTTTTTCACCCAATCTTTCCAAACTCTCAGGAGCCACCACCAGAGGTGTCCTCTTTAAGTGACATAGGGGGGCACTATTTCTACTTTATACCTATTTTGTTCAAATATAATACCTTTATTCTTTGTCATTAGGTAGGTCATCTGATAATATTGTTATTGGTTTTAGACACAAAAGTTGTTTGGCCATGAGTTATTAACCTCAGTCCCCCATTTATACTCATCTTCAGCTAAGCTGAATGTTCACATCACTTTCTATGGAGAAAGCAATTAAGGTGCATTTAGACAGCCCGGGGAGCAGCCGATTGTCGGGAAGGAATGCTTCTTTCCCAACATTTGGCTGCTCGTTAAGTGAAGGTGAAGCGCTGCATTTACATGCAAAATCGCCTCCATTGCGATTACTCGTCCTCATACAGCTGCATTGATTCTGGGCAGCAGATCACTGTTTAGACTGCATGATCTGCTGCCCAGAAATGATCATTTAGGTGCCTGCACTAACCATCATTTCACCTGAAGATCGAGCGTTGTTCCTAATAATGTTTTTTTTTCAGAATTTCACAAGTTCAAACAAAGTTCCTGAAGCTTTCAGTAAAATCCCGGTATATCAACGTGCCATTATTGCTCTACTTGAACTGGTTCTACAAGAACGTTTCCAGTAAAAATAATATTGTATATATAGAACATTGTTCATTGTAATTATCATAATCCTTAATTAAGACCATTGTAGAGAACCTAACACAGTCTCATATTTGCCGATTGTACCTACTGAAGTCCCCTGAACTAGAGTTCCCTTTCACGGTGCATTTAGCATGTAGAACTTAGTACTGCATGTAAAAATGAAAAAGTCTATACACCAGTAAAGCACTGGGTAATCTTCTCCATGTTGCGGACGTGGGCAGGCAGATCCCGATGAATGACATCTCCAGCCCCTGCTTGCCTGCTCCATAGAGATGACTTGACTGTGGTAAAGTCTAATATTAGGCATGAGCACAGTCTCAGGAGGCGGTTTCAGACTACCGCTTACTCCTATGTACCATGCAGGAAAGCTGTGGTGACATCAGTCTCCCTAACTACCACTATAATTAGAGACATTAGGTTGGATAACAAGAAGGGTGTGTGACAAAAGGCAGCGAATATGACTGCAGGATCAGGCTAAATGGGGTTAATCTGCAAACAATAGTCTGCACACGAATTGGGGACACAAAACGGTCCTATATTTTCATCATGTTGCTTCATCTATTCTTTAAGATGCATTGGTAGATACACCATTTACACGCTGGAGAAACTATGCAACCTTCCACAGATGGCAATTCTCACATGCCAATATTTAGAAGTAAAATATCTGCTTTCTCTGCAGGGATACATATACACTCTTCAGTATCATTCATGTTAGCATTCAATGCGAAGAATATTAACATGAACATTGGCCACGTGGAGGCTGAAAAGGGAGACAGGAGGTTGTTAGTGTGAGTCTGGACTTCAAGACAAGTAGGTCTGAGGCTCTACTACAAGTAGCCACAGATAAGCCAATATTAGGGAAAGGAGAACCACCATTCTCACATTATATTTGTGAGGTCTGACTGTTTCATTAACTTTTAAGAACTGTCCCTCTCCATATGGAAAAACTGTGTGTACTCCTATAATTAGTCAGACTATTCTTCCCGATCTGGTCATCTTGTTAAATTTCTGTACTGTTCAGGAGATCTGACCTGAGTGTTGCCCCATTTGCAACTGGGAGTCGCCTGCACCCACACTGAACTTGGCTTATACTGGGAGAAAAAGCCATCCGCATAAGTGCCTGCCAACAGCTTGTCCCCCTCTCCCCTTTGGAATAAAGATGGGGAGTTCTAAGGAGCATAGCCGACAGCTAAGCAAGCGTTCAGACTACTACTATCTTATGTGCATGAATATCTTTAAGAGGTTTCTAGTTATAATGATTTTTAAGCAAGTACCCGCAGCCTGTCTGCTGAAACAGACGTTTCATGGTTACCTGCTCCATGTTCCTCCAGTCCTCCGTGCTGCCTCCGCTCTCCATATTCTGGTCACCGCAATGTTTATATCTAGTGGTACATTAGCATGGCCACATGCACCATTCCAGCCAATGATTGGCTTCAGCGGTGACGCGCTGCTTGTGGCCAAATCACCGCTAATGCCAATCATTGGCTGGAGCGGTGTCTGTGACCATACCCATGCACCTCCTGAATAAAACTGTGCAGGGTCCAGAAGATGGAGGCAACGTGGAGCCAGTAAGTATGAATCATCTCTATCAGTAGGCAGGATGCAGGCACTTGCTTAAAATCCAGTTATAAAGGGGTGTTCTCGTCCCATGAATTTGCCATAAATGAAATATGTCATAAATGTCTGATAAATTCGGTCACCCCTCTGGGACCCACACCTAATTCAAGTATGGGGCCTCGGCTTGTGCAAATGGAGAGGAAGACGAACATGCGCGGCTCTCTCTCCATTCACTTCTACAAGAGTTCCTAAAATAGCTGAGCAAGCTTACTTAGCTATTTTTGGAATTCCCATAGAGGTGAGTGGAGAAGGGTGCACATAAGTGGGCACCTCTCCTATTCGCAGCAATGCAAGACAGGGTTGAGATATGTGCAGTCCCAGAGATATACAGTTCAAGTTACTGCTAAATCAGAGGTTTTGGGGGGATTAGTAAACACATGCTGCAGGTCACCCAGATACGTATGAAAGCAGGAAAAATTGTGTAATGACCCATGTCTATGGGACTGATGGTGTTATTTAAACTATTTCTGAAGAAATTAAAATAGTTTCACCCTCTCAAGTGGTTCAAGTTTTTTTGTAAGTATCTGATAAGTTATTTTAGTACACCATAAAATCTTAGAGCAAAAATGAAAGTCATAAGTAGCTTGTAGATCCTGATACTATCACGACCGGCGTGCCGATCACATACGTGACGCAAAGGGAGGGAAAAGGAAGGCCCTGTCCAAGGGAGAGGGAAAGATGGTGACCCCTAACTCACCTTGAGGCTGGCACCTGACTGCCCTGACGTCCCTAGTCGGGTTTCTCACCTGTACGCCGATCACGTGTCTAAACCCTGGCTTTCCCTAAGATGAGCCCTACGTAGTGAATAGGGCGGTGGGAACACTAGTCCGCACCACTAACACTAAAGGAAAACACCAGGGAGAGGACAGACAATACTGACGAAACATATAGTCCCAGGTGGGCGACAACAAACAACCAACAGGGATCCGGAGGGTAATGCTCTGGTACGACAACCAGGGATAACAGCAACTCAGCTCCAGTGGGTCAGTATAGAAGTCCAGGCAGGAAGCTCTATATCTGGCAACCAAAGAAGTGGGAGAGGGGAATATAAGGAGGTTGGGAGTGCCGGACAAGAAACAGCTCAGGAGAAGAAGCTATGGATCCCTGAGTGAGACAAAAAGGATTGCAAGGCAAACCCAGAAAGCTACCATTAAGTAACAGCGCAATTTTTAGACATAGAGCGTGCAGCCACCCGCTGCGACTTCCTGACCCCGGGTACAACTGAGTCAGACGTGGCTCTTGACACCCTCGTGACAGATACCTTACCCACACCATGAATTACTGAAAGATGGTGGCAGATATGCAAGGTGTGCATTTAGCCAGCCATATGTGGAGGAATGTGAGAGAAATTTAGTCTGTGTTTGGGCAGAGTAAATGGATCTTTGCCAGTTGCAGGGTATTCAAATACAGACAGGTGTGACCGAGTAAGTTATATCGGCAAGGTTCCCAGCAGGTTTTGGCATCCCTTTGAAAGGTATACTTTTTCCAGATTAGAAAAAAAAAAAAAGATGCAATAGGTAACCCATCACCTTGGAAATGCAGTGTAGTCTGCAGGAGAAGCTGAGCAGATGATATATTGTTTTGTGGGAAAAGACTCAAGTATAACTAGTATTTCATTTCCTGCTCTTTCTATGCTTAGAAGTCCAGTGGGCAGTCTTATGTAGTGATTGACAGGACCACCCACTGGATTTTATCAATGCAAGCTACCTCTATTGCACCAAAATTGCATTTCTGAGCTATATCCTTACTACACACAAAGGCTGGGTATACACATTGGATTAATGTCAGTTGAACCCATCAATTTGGGCAGGATCGGCAAACCCTCTAATTAGTATAGGGGACTCCAGACTTTCCATGTTTGGCGAAAGAAGGGTCAACATGCCCAATCCTTTTGTAGACAAACCGCCAGAGGGGTCTGACAGCAGCGTACTCCCCTTTACCTATTGAAAACGCTTGCATGCTGGACTGAGCTGAGAGTTCATATCTATGGGAGGTTCATGAGGAAAGCTGAAGGCCGAATGGTCAGCCTAAGGCTATAGCTTTAGCAGTTTCCACTCAAGATCTTTTTTTGCTACAGACGATTTTATAGCATTTACATTAAATTATCATGGTGTAGTGCCTATTTCCAATAATGTTCTTGGGGTATTTTTTTCCTAGACACAGGGACAAATGGCCTATTTTCACAGACTGTCCAGGAATTTATGGACAGTTCTCAACCCTGTTTTGCATATATTGGTAACTGCTGCTATATATGACTATGTGGTAAACCATGTGGAGCAGTACAAATGTCACGATTCTATAGGGATAGTGCAGCCCTAAGCTCTACCCACTCCACTATCCCTATCTACTTGCACGGTCTGTCCTAACCGACGCTGCACAACTGGACGACAGTCCCTAGCTTAAGTAGGTGGGAGAAAACAAAAGACTAAGACAGAAACGTAAGCTACCAGGCTGGGTAGTAACCAAACAAGCAAATAACCAACCATAAGCAAAACCAGAATAAAATGGAAGCCGAGGTCAAGTACCAGGAGGTCACGTCAGTACAAAGGAATAACACAGGATCAAGGTCAAATACAAGCCGAGGTCAGGAGCCAGGAGATCACGTCAGTACAAAAGGATTACAGAGGATCGAGGTCAAAATACAAATCAAGGTCAGGAGCCAGGAGGTCACGTTAGTACAAAGGGATTACGCAGGATCAAGAGTCAAATACAAGCCGAGGTCGAGTTCACAAAATCACACAGGCAGGAAAACGCTAGTGGAGAGGTAAGACCAATCACAGGCAACTTGTGGCCAGCAAGTTGACTGTTAAATAGGCCAGACTGAATGATCACGTGACGTGGCCAGCAACACGTGACCCTGCAACACGTGACCCTGCGTCAGCCCCAGCCAAAACCCTGACCGCCGACTCATATCCGTCGGCGCTCGTTCCTGCCCCTGCTCGTTGCCTAGGGGATGGAGGATGCCGGCTGCGCTAAGGAAGTGTGCGCCGCCGGATCCTCCCCACCCCCTGGTTGCCAGGGAGATGAGGACGCAGGCCACGTCCGACGCCGGCTCCTCCTCCCTCTTTATCAGCGGGACACCGGTGATGCTGCAAGGAGGGAGCTCAGCACCGGTTCCCTGTTACAAGAAACCTGTCAAAGAAACAGATGTCACACACAGCGCAGGACAGGTTTGGGTATGGCAGCGCATAGATTTTTTTGCTTTTTGCTCTTATTGTTCTTATTTTCTGGAATTGCCCTTTCAAGATCAGCAGAGCAAATTAATAGTGTGATCAATAGAACTGCAAGCAGAAAGAATGGATTAATCTGCTCTGAACAATGAGAGGTTTCAGCCACATTGATTTATACCACCATACTAAATAAAAAAAACTCATCACGTCATTTTGCTTTTCACAGGTTACAATCAGTTTTGACTCTATAACCCAAAATTTGTCACAGTTATCCAGTGTATCATAGAAGCATACTTGGCTTAATGTGCACAAAAATGCTACAATTTTAATGTTGATCTGTAAACAAAACAGGCAGGCATTATTATAGTAAGGAAAATATTGTTTTCAATATGAACATAATAAAAAAATATAAAACAATTCTCTAATGTATTTCCATCAACAAAAATGTTCTGTCTTGCTTACTGTGGTGTCCAGGCAAGATTCCAAAATGTATGTATTATCTGCTCATCTTCTGCAGTCTGTTTGAAGCAATTTACAACAGTCTGGAGTCCTTTAATGTGACTATCCAGTCAGAAGCTTAAAGATAATACACAAGTTAATACTTACAGGGGATGATTGCCTGCTGTGTATTTTCTTCACATTTTGTTGCTTGGCTGCTTTTTTAGCTAATTTTCTTCAGGGAAGAGCTGTAATCCATGACTACAGTTTAGCTACAATGCCTCCAGGGAGTGTGAGGTAGTCTGAGACATAACTCCTGTCTTCTGATTGGTTCATGCTTCTGTTCTCTCCCCAACTCTCCCCTGACAGATGATGTTCGGGGAGAGAAGGATTGGGCGAAATGAGTATTTCCGTTTGTTCTCTGGGGAGATAAGCCGCTTCCAGAAGTGTAAGGCAGCAGCTTTCTCCCCTTTTTCCATAGGATATACATTCAGTCGAGCCGAACATGTATGTGTATAACGAAGTTGTGGGCGAGCCAGAAAAGATAGTTGTGTTCTCTCCATCTACTAACCAGATATCTCCATTTCAGTGTGTGGCACTACTATCATGCCTAGGCAGCACGCCCGCTGTCTCTGTGTTATGTTTGTCGCTGATCTTTCCTTCACCACTTATATTAAATCTCTCACCCACTTATGTCGCCTGCACCTTAAAAACATCTCTAGAATCTGACCCTTTCTCACTGTGGAAAAAACAAAAACTTTCATTGTTGCCCTGATCCATTCCTGCATCGATTACTGGAACTCATTATTAGTTGGTACCCCCTCACCAGACTTTCCCCTCTCCAAGCTATCCTTTATGCAGCAGCAGGGGTCACCTATCTGTCTAGAGGGCTACTCTGTTGCCTCTGCCCTGTGCCAGACATTGCACTGGCTGCCCCTACAGTACAGAATCCATTTTAGGCTGCTCATTCTCACCCACAAAGCTCTCCATAGTGCTGCACCCCCTACATCTCTTCTTTCATCTCTGTCTACCGCCCTTCCCGTACTCTTTACTCTGCAAACGATTTACAACTGACATCCACCATAATCCGAACCTCTCACTCCCGGCTCCAAGACTTCTCCTGAGCTGCACCAGTTCTCTGGAATGCCCTATCCCATGGGTGGCCAACCTTACAGACACAAAGAGTCAAACATATGACTACCAGGAGCCACAAGCTATACATTTACACAAGACTCACCGTATTTTTCACCCTACAAGATGTACCTAGGTTTCAACAAAGAAAAATAAGAGAAATTTTTTTTTTCATCTGATCTGAGGTCTGATAAAAATATTTTCTTCTTATTTTTCATTAGCAGAGAAAAAAAGAAAAAATATATTTTTCATCAGACCTCCGATCAGACTCCTAAATCAGATCCACAATCCTCATCTGACCTAAAATAAGATCTCCAAACCTCATCAGACCTCCAAATCAGACCCCGAAAATAAGACCCCCCAATGCTCAGATCAGACCACACTAATCAGACTCCAATTTCAGACCCTCATTGCTTAGATCCCCCCCCCCTTGCTCAGATCTGACCCCCATGCTCATACCTGACCAACCCATGCTCAAACAAGACCCCCATGCTCAGATCTGCCCCCCTATGCTCAGATCTGCCTTCCATGCTCAAATCTGAACCCTGATGCTCAGATCTTCCCCTCATGCTCAGATCTGACCCTCATGCTCAAATCAGACCCCCATTGCTCAGATCAGGATTCCCCCATGCTCAGATCAGTACCTCCCATGCACAGTTCTATAATAAATAAATAAAATCTCTTCCCTTTCCTGATCAGGCATTGGGCTCCTGCTCGGGCAGCTGCTACTCTGCAGGTCTGACACGCTCTCCATTGTGTTTTGATTACCACAACGTACGGTCATAGTGCGTGTCTCCACGTACTACGTTCTCACACTGTGTGTATCAGGACGTAGTGGAGAGTGAGCTGGAGCTGCAAAGTAGCAACAGTGCCCGATCAGGAAAAGAGATCTGAGCATGGGGTGGAGAGTGAGCCGACCTGGCTGCTTCCGGGTCTACAGCTAGAGCCGCACTTGAAGACGCAAAGAGCCACGTGCGGCTCAAGAGCCACAGGTTGGCCACCCCTGCCATATCCCAAGAAATTAAGTTAAATCACAATATATACCGTTTTAGCCGCTCCCTAAAAACACATCTTTTAAGGGAGCCTATCACATCCACTGATCTAACTCCTCTCCATGTATAGACCATTTATCATCAGTTCCTGATCTTCCACCAAACTCCACTGCACCCATGCACCCAAAATCACCACAGATATCAGCTGGTGACTGGCTCATGCAGCTTTATATCTGGTCCTCTATTTTCTCAAGATGGCCGGACCATTGTATAAAACAAGCACTTTTACATTTTGTGTCACCCTTTTCTCCTCATAGATTGTAAGCTCTTGCGAGCAGGGCCCTCAGTCCTCTTGTTCTAATTATTGACTTGTCTGTTGCTATGTTATTTATGACTGTTTGTACAGTCGTGGCCAAAAGTTTTGAGAATGACACAAATATTAGTTTTCACAAAGTTTGCTGCTAAACTGCTTTTAGATCTTTGTTTCAGTTGTTTCTGTGATGTAGTGAAATATAATTACACGCACTTCATACGTTTCAAAGGCTTTTATCGGCAATTACATGACATTTATGCAAAGAGTCAGTATTTGCAGTGTTGGCCCTTCTTTTTCAGGACCTCTGCAATTCAACTGGGCATGCTCTCAATCAACTTCTGGGCCAATTCCTGACTGATAGCAACCCATTCTTTCATAATCACTTCTTGGAGTTTGTCAGAATTAGTGGGTTTTTGTTTGTCCACCCGCCTCTTGAGGATTGACCACAAGTTCTCCATGGGATTAAGATCTGGGGAGCTTCCAGGCCATGGACCCAAAATGTCAACGTTTTGGTCCCCGAGCCACTTAGTTATCACTTTTGCCTTATGGCACAGTGCTCCATCGTGCTGGAAAATGCATTGTTCTTCACCAAACTGTTGTTGGATTGTTGGAAGACGTTGCTGTTGGAGGGTGTTTTGGTACCATTCTTTATTCATGGCTGTGTTTTTGGGCAAAATTGCGAGTGAGCCCACTCCCTTGGATGAGAAGCAACCCCACACATGAATGGTCTCAGGATGCTTTACTGTTGGCATGACACAGGACTGATGGTAGCGCTCACCTTTTCTTCTCTGGACAAGCCTTTTTCCAGATGCCCCAAACAATCGGAAAGAGGCTTCATCGGAGAATATGACTTTGCCCCAGTCCTCAGCAGTCCATTCACCAAACTTTTTGCTGAAGATCAATCTGTCCCTGATGTTTTTTTTGGAGAGAAGTGGCTTTTTTGCTGCCCTTCTTGACACCAGGCCATCTTCCAAAAGTCTTCGCCTCACTGTGCGTGCAGATGCGCTCACACCTGCCTGCTGCCATTCCTGAGCAAGCTCTGCACTGGTGGCACTCCGATCCCGCAGCTGAATCCTCTTTAGGAGACGATCCTGTCGCTTGCTGGACTTTCTTGGACGCCGTGAAGACTTCTTAACAAGAATCGAACCTCTTTCCTTGAAGTTCTTGATGATCCTATAAATTGTTGATTGAGGTGCAATCTTAGCCACAATATCCTTGCCTGTGAAGCCATTTTTATGCAACGCAATGATGACTGCACGCGTTTCTTTGCAGGTCACCATGGTTAACAATGGAAGAACAATGATTTCAAGCATCACCCTCCTTTTAACATGTCAAGTCTGCCATTTTAACCCAATCAGCCTGACATAATGATCTCCAGCCTTGTGCTCGTCAACATTCTCACCTGAGTTAACAAGACGATTACTGAAATGATCTCAGCAGGTCCTTTAATGACAGCAATGAAATGCAGTGGAAAGGTTTTTTTTGGGATTTAGTTAATTTTCATGGCAAAGAAGGACTATGCAATTCATCTGATCACTCTTCATAACATTCTGGAGTATATGCAAATTGCTATTATAAAAACTTAAGCAGCAAATTTTCCAATTTCCAATATTTATGTAATTCTCAAAACTTTTGGCCACGACTGTACATGAACCCCTGAAAAGTAAAACACTGCGGAATATGTAGGCGCTATATAAATAAAGATTATTATTATATTATAGATAGTTGTCGGCCGAACAACAGCTATTGCATGTGTATGGCCACCTTAAAGGGAATTTGTCAGCTCCAAAACACCCCCCACACAAGAGTAAGCTGAGTCCAGTTGTGTAATTTTTATTTTCATATTCACTGGTATTCTGACGCTGTGCTTCCACAAACCAACAGTAAAATGCATTGAGAAGACTCCTCTTTGAGTCCTGTCCATTATGTGTATGAGCTCAGGAGTCCTCTTAATGCATTTTACTGTTGGTTTGTGGGAGCACAGCGTGAGTATGAAGATAAATATGGTACAACTAAACTCAGCATCACTTACACTATACACCATTTACTCTAGTTTGGGGGCAGTTTCAGAGCTGACAGATTCCCTTCTGTCTTTTGTTTTGTACATGAACCCTCTGAATTGTAACGCGCTGCGGAATATGGTGGCGCTGTATAAATATTATTATTTACTTTAAGATACTAGAAAAAAATATAAACATTAAGGAATTACTAAACCTGTACTGACACAAATAGGCCCCAGTAAGGGGAACCTGAGGGGTCACTTTAATGTGTATCTGACTGAAGCACTGAGTTCAGTTGGGGCTTCCTGAAAAATGAGTGAGTTATGAACCCCCTTCCTTTTAACAGATTTGTAATACTGTGCTTAAATACTATTGCCATACAGTACCCAAATCAATGGCCAACTTACCAAACTTGCCATAATGTGGCATAAATACTAGTTTGTATTCAAGGGGTTGGCTGCTGCAAACAATTACTGGACTCAGCCATCCCATGCCATATATGCTAGCATTATTGCTGAGGCCAGGGCTTTGGCTGCAGTGGTCAAGGAACATTATTGCTGCAGGAAAAACAAACAAAGAGCCGCGGGGACTACAAGAGAATCAGAGGTGGATTTGTTAAGTGATTAATGGCTGGTTTGCTATTTACTGCAGGTACTTTTATTTATTACCAGGCTGTATTTACAACTTACGCTGCCCTAGGCACTGAGCATAGACGCATCCCATTTACCTCATTTAGGACACAGCTGTTTTGGTCCTATAAGACTGATTTTTGAACTTTTTTGCATTGCTGTGTTCTGAGAGCCATAACTAATTCTATTTTTCTGTAGATATTGCAGCACGAGGGCCCCTGCATGGCGTTGCCCTAGGCAATGGACCTACAGAGCCTAGTGGCAAATACCAACCCTGCTTATCATACTCTCGGAGAAATACAGCCCTGTTTATTATACTCTTGGAAAACCCCTTTACCTTGGACCAGGCTTTGTTGCATCTCCTCATACAATCAATGGGTTTTATAGTATCTGAAGCTATAAAAATGTCAATCAGAAAAAATTGGCACATACGGTAATAACTAGCGATGCCACATGTACAGATAAAATACACCCTCAACCACTAACCACATTTAGATGTACTAAAAACGTACGCGATTGTTTGGTTGAGTGGTCAAAATTTAGGATTTAATAATAGTAGGAAAAAAGAGGGGGTGTTAAACTTCCTCCCTAACGGAATTATAGAGGTGGGCAATGTCGTTTTTGCTTGAAACTAAATTTTGCTAATTAGGAGGCCAAGAATTTACAAACAGGGATTCTATCACATGTAAATCGCATTTGGTTTATGCGCAGTTACGTTCTTTTCTATATAAAAAAAACATACACCCTATGCAGGTCAGGTTTGGTGAGCATGTCAGATCCATAGGTTCAGGATCTGGGGCACCCAGGCTGATCTTGCATATGAGGTCCACACATGTGCGGACATTAGACAGATGCGTTTCCTGGGCCTATTACATGTTGCCCCTTTAAAAACGGGGGTGACAGACATCAGGAACTATTAAGAAAAGAAGCAGGGATAATTCTACGGACAGAGGCTATGGGACCGCTGGGTCTAAATGACAAAATCTGTGTCTTTTTGGACTGAATTCAGACACGGATCTGTGCTCTATAATAATGGGAATGTGATACATGCATTTTTAGATGAATTTTAAATCACTGCTCTTGATGTTGTTTGTAATTATGTTGTAACCATCCAAATATGTGTATACACTGTGAGGGGGTTAAAAAGTGCGGTACCAGATTCATTGTGTCGGCCAGACGAAGTGCAATGTAGCACGAAGCGGTCGGTGCCTGTGTTTCTGCACTCCATATATACCAGCTTTGTAATACAGAATTTGTACCGGATGGTGAGTGCCACGGATTCCTTGCTGCTTCTCCATATAATCCACGGGTTTTGCTTCTCTGAATCTGTAAAAACACCGCAAAACACTGAAAAAGACATATGGTCGTGTGAACGAGCCCTTAATATGGGCTCGTTCACACGACCATATGTCTTTTTCAGTGTTTTGCAGGCTGTTTTTTCCAGATCTGTTTTTCCATTTTTTTTTTCAGTAGTGTTTCCAGTTCCGTTCCGTTTTTGCGTATGGCATATACAGTATACAGTAACCACAATAGATGGTTCCGCAAATACGGAATGTATACTGAACGCAAAAAACTTTTGTGTGAACGAGCCCTAAGGTGGATGCACATTTGGAAATGGTAGAGGCCTCAAAATTATGTAATCCCCACTTGTCCCTTCCGTAATCCAAGCTTGGGGCCTATTGTAAAATATATTATGGGCCATAAGTAAAATCTAGTGATAGCAGCGTTATTATGACAGCCAGTAAAATGACAGATTGCTAGTTCTAAATATAAGCAGGCACCTGATTGGTCGCCATTGACAGCGGCACTGTTGATTTCTTGGCATTCAGTTGCATAGATGACACTCAGCATGCTGTTTTTCTTTCTCCCTAAGGCTACTGTCACACAAGCTGGATCCGGCAGGTTCAGCAAAAACACTTCCGTTACTGATAATACAACCATCTGCATCCGTTATGAACGGATCCGTTTGTATTATCTCTAACATAGCCAAGACGGATCCATCATGAACTCCATTTAAAGTCAATGGGGTACGGATTCGTTTTCTATTGTGTCAGATTGCGTTTTGCTCCGCATCCCAGGACGGAAAGCAAACCACAGCATGTTGGGGGTTGCTCTCCGGTATGGGAACGGAATGCATTTTGGAGCACTCTGTTCTGTTCAGTTACATTTTGTCCTCATTGACAATGAATGGGGACAAAACGATAGCGTTTTTTCCAGTATTGAGACCCTATGACGGATCTCAATACCAGAAAGTATTAATGTTAGTGTGAAAGTAGCCTTAGTCATGTTAGCTTCCTTACCCTGTATGGTATAATTATTCTCCGCCACAGTAAAACCTGCGTGATCTGCTCTTGTGCTTGCTACAATTAAGCAAATTAAAACATGGAAAAAATAAACCGTCTCTGCCTGACTTTCCTGTTTTGCCTTTGTAATGAAGTGCACGATGATTAGAATGACATGATGAAATGTCACCGGAGAGAGAGGCAGGTTTCCATGACAACGCCAAACGCCTTTTCTGCAGATTCACAGGAGTCTGCATCTTTGTGCAGTGAGGACTGCAACGCTGATCAGTCCTGCCATGCCAGAGAATTCAGGATACTGATGTGTGGGCAATCACTAGAGGGTTATCTCTAGATATATATACACTCACCTAAAGAATTATTAGGAACACCTGTTCTATTTCTCATTAATGCAATTATCTAGTCAACCAATCACATGGCAGTTGCGTCAATGCATTTAGAAGGGTGTTCCTGGTCAAGACAATCTCCTGAACTCCAAACTGAATGTCAGAATGGGAAAGAAAGGGTTATTTAAGCAATTTTGAGCGTGGCGTGGTTGTTGGTGCCAGACGGGCCGGTCTGAGTATTTCACAATCTGCTCAGTTACTGGGATTTTCACGCACAACCATTTCTAGGGTTTACAAAGAATGGTGTGAAAAGGGAAAAACATCCAGTATGCGGCAGTCCTGTGGGCAAAAATGCCTTGCGGATGCTAGAGGTCAGAGGAGAATGGGCCGACTGATTCAAGCTGATAGAAGAGCAACGTTGACTGTAATAACCACTTGTTACAACCGAGGTATGCACCAAAGCATTTGTGAAGCCACAACACGCACAACCTTGAGGCGGATGGGTTACAACAGCAGAAGACCCCACCGGGTACCACTCATCTCCACTACAAATAAGAAAAAGAGGCTACAATTTGCACGAGCTCACCAAAATTGGACTGTTGAAGACTGGAAAAATGTTGCCTGGTCTGATGAGTCTCGATTTCTGTTGAGACATTCAAATGGTAGAGTCCGAATTTGGCGTAAACAGAATGAGAACATGTATCCATCCTCTGATGGCTAGTTCCAGCAGGATAATGCACCATGTCACAAAGCTCAAATCATTTCAAATTGGTTTCTTGAACATGACAATGAGTTCACTGTACTAAAATGGCCCCCACAGTCACCAGATCTCAACCCAATAGAGCATCTCTGGGATGTGGTGGAACGGGAGCTTCGTGCCCTGGATGTGCATCCCTCAAATCTCCATCAACTGCAAGATGCTATCCTATCAATATGGGCCAACATTTCTAAAGAATGCTATCAGCACCTTGTTGAATCAATGCCACGTAGAATTAAGCCAGATCTGAAGGCAAAAGGGGGTCCAACACCGTATTAGTATGGTGTTCCTAATAATTCTTTAGGTGAGTGTATATAGGATTAGGTTTTGATCTTTTTAGCTGGTACCATTTGTAGAATATGTGTTGAGGATCATATAGATATATCTTCACTGTGGTGCAAGGGCAGAACTGCAATACTGGGTGACAACCACTATTAACAGTCAGGGTCCGGCCACACTGTCAGGGTTCCTGATGAAAATTAGGAGTGGATCATAAAAGGAGAGAAAGTAAAAAAGAAAAGATACCACGTCTCCTCTTTTTTGAATTCACTCCTGGTTTTTAATGTGTGGCTGTACTCTTAAAGGGGTTATCCCATGGTTAATGTAAAAAAATTAAAATCAGACGTCATATAGTATGTGACAATCCGTTTCAAACAAAGCTAGAACCAGCCCTGTACTGCACATGGATCCAGAGATCTTCTCATTCATTGATCCAATTGCTCTGCTAGATGTATATCAAGCTGGCAGCTCAGGGGGATGTCCTTTCTCACGGTGTGTGTCCTTTCTGCTGCTGGTCATTCTCCCTATCACAGCTCTGAATGTAGCTGAGAGATGGAACTGATCATGTGTGTCCACCACAGTGAGGTGGACAGAGAAATAAGAAAGGGGCAGTATACAGATACAATTTATTGAATAACTCAGTGGCTATAATATATTTTTATTTACATGCAGTTACAAAAGTATTCCGATCCAGGTGCAGAATATTTTTCATGGAAGAATCCCTATAATGTGCTCACTCAAGTTGTCACCTATATTTCAATAAGCCATCACTAGCAAATCTGCACTTTTAAGCAGAATATCATACTACTAAAATGAAGATTTCTGTGTTATTCAGGATAAGAAGAAGAAAATCCCTTTATTGTCCCTCAGTGGGGAAATTTTTGGAAAAAAGTGTAAGGGGTGGTGACCTCTATGGGCACTGAAACTGCCGCCATTAGTGGTTGGACATGAAGCATCTGATACACAACAATAATGGAGAAAAAGTCTGAAAAATATGCATTTCTCCAAGGTGGCTTATATATCATAATTTTCCATTCAAGGGGAGATAAAAGACAAAATCTTGTAATCCGATGTCTCATCAGTAATAGGGTGCTGATTGTAATGAAGGTTAAATGGAAGCCACAGTGCCACAATTAGAAGTGGTGACGGAATAGGCAATCAATACATTTGTTCTTGACTGGAGGCAATCATATACGTAATTCCATGGTGTAACTTTACAGCATTTTTTTCAGTGTCCACAGAATTTGTAAACGCTTAGGAATATTGAATGTTGCTGCATAAGGGAGAGCTAATAAAGGGCATCTGTCAGCAGATTTGTACCTATGACACTGGCTGACCTGTGACATGTGCACTTGGCAGCTGAAGGCATCTGTGTTGGTCCCATGTTCATATGTGCCCGCATTTCTGAGAAAAACGATGTTTTAATATATGCAAATGAGCCTCTAGGAGCAACGGGGGCATTTCCATTACACCTAGAAGCTCAGCTCTCTCTTCAACTGCCAAGCCCTCTCCACTTTGATTAACAGAGCCAGGCAGTGGAAACATCATCACACATGGCCCTGACTTCTTTTAAAGTTATTGAATGTGCAGAGGGTGTGACAGTTGCAGAGAGAGCTGAGCCTCTAGGAGTAATGGCAACACCCCCGTTGCTCCTAGAGGCTCCTGTTGCTCCTGAGGGTGCACGTTGGACAGTCCCTTTTTTTTCTTAGAACGGTTCCCTGACAATGGGCTGATCATCAAGTATCCGGCTAAGAGACCTTCATCAATAAGCTGTAATGTGTGCCAGAATTTTAAAAGTAGTGTTCAATTCACTTTCAGCGCCTCCACAGGGGAAATGAAGTATTACACGGTTAATACTGAAATAAAATGGACTGTCCATGTAATGCACATATGGACGGGGTCCTCCAGAGGGAGAGATGTTCTATGCAGCTGCCCTCCACTTTGGATAAAAGATGAGGAGGGGTCCTGAATGACTATTTAGTTATGTGTGAAGCATTTTTTAGCATTTTATGCCACAGTAAGTGGGAACTTTTAATGTAATTCACACAGCAAAAACTGATATCTCTCATTGTATAATATTTATTGGGCAGAAAAGTGAAAATGTTTATCCTGTGTTATCACCACTCAGTCGCAGTGTCCTTCAGCGGAAGGACGCCTCGTGTATAGCAAAATATATCGCTCTGTCATCAAGTAATGCTTTACTTTACAGTATAATGTAAGAGAAATCTGCTCAATAAAGCCTGTGGTCCTCACCATGTATTGATAACTTAAAGGGGTTATCTGAACATGGCTCTTTGTGTCTCTGTGGTCTACTTCTAGCGAAACATACTGTAAGAGGCCAGCCAGGGGAGGTTGCAGTCATAGCACAAACATGTAGCTGCTAGCATCACATGGTCACCGGTACTGCTGCTCTCGGACAGCACACTTCACAAACAGGGGGGGTATAAATGTCCCTTCAAGAGCTGGCAAAGGGGTCCATATTGTCTCACGGGTGCATGTACTGAGACAAGGGCTCAGGCATGTAGCGGTAGTTGTCCAGCCAAAATCCGGCATTTAATGCCGGAAAGTCGCATCCCTTTATAGTCAATAGAGATCTGGTGTGTGGCAGTATTCGGCTATGCCAGATACGGTAAACTCCGGCAGTCTGTTACTCTACTGGAATAGACTACAGGAGTGGCTTGCCACAGATGTGAAAGGAGCAATTAGTCATCCATTGGATCATTTGTAGGAATGATCCCCATCAACACACCAGATTAATCTGGCACACCAGGGGCACGGTTTAACAAAAACAGTGGGGTTGCTAAAAAAAAAGAAAGGGAAATTACCAGCTGAATTTCCAAGCCTTACGCTACTAGTTTCAGCAAGTAACAGTCAAATAAATCCAACCTGACAGATCGCGTTTTCGGCTGTCGGCCATCTCAAAGGATCGGTCGGCTGACCAGGGGCACAGTTTAACAAAAACAGTGGGGTTGCTAAAAAAAAAAAAAAAAAAAAAAAGGGAAATTACCAGCTGAATTTCCAAGCCTTACGCTACTAGTTTCAGCAAATGACAGTCAAATAAATTCAACCTGACAGATCGCGTTTTCGGGTGTCAGACATCTCGAAGGATCGGTTGGCCGAAATAGTCCACATCGTCTGACTTTTATCTTATACTGTGGACAGCTTTACCTGTTAGTCTTTCCGCACACAAACTGTGTAATGGTGTAATGACAGCCTGGGTCTGCTGCTTTATGGGGAGAATATAGGCTATACTAATGGCAGTCTGTATTCTGCTGATGTATTTTCACAGCCACAGCTGAGAAATTGAATTCCATGCTGCTGTCATGCTCTATTATTATATTAGCCCTAAAGGGAGCGGTTCCCTATATTAGAGTATTGCTATTTATTCAATTACTGGAGAGCTCAAATCCATTATTGCTAGGAATCTTTTTGTGTATGAGGCAAAATGCTAAATTTAAAGATTTAGGATTGAATGCAGAGCCCAGGGTAGCTGGGATTAATGTTCCGAGTTTTCTGAATCCAGTTTGGAGTATAACAAGAGAGCACAAAATGCTATAAAGAAGAAATGATAACTGCGTTGTGCCTGTCCCTGCAGTGTGTGGATCATAGGCTGTGCAAACAGAGATGTAAGTATTAGACAGCAACTGCAGTGACTAGCAATTAGGTTTACACAGGCAATGGTCAGAAGCCTGGTGGGTGTCTAGTACCATTTGTTCTGTTTTTTAAGACAGCTGAATAGTGCCAGGCTAAATGCCATTTGGTACCCCGCAGCAAGCTTCAGGTGGATGGCTTTGCAGCTTGGGTTGCTTAGGCAACATTATAATGTAATCTAATCTCTCTGCTTTTCAGAGTGTTAGCAATGTGTTGTAGTCAATTTTCACAGCAAAAATTTAGGACATTCATAAGAAGTAGTTTGCATCAGAGGACACAACTTTGTGGGTTATTCAGATTTTTTTAAATTGTTTTCAAACATTTTAAATAAAGCAAGAACAAATCCACCTCCCCAATCCCGACCTCTGCTGTAATCAAGTCCTAAATTGATCAGCTAACCAAATGCATACAGAAGCGCACTAACCAAAAAGAAGAAAAGTCACTATTTCCAGGTTGGTCCAAGTCCAAGGAACTGAGGTCTTCAGAAGGGTTGCAAATCTTAAAAAAAGTTACAACAATAAGTAGTCCATCTCGATACTTTTCCTCGATAATAGTCATCCTCCACCCAATCATGCTCTTACATAATCAACCTTCCCACCACTTTCCACACAGGAATAGTTACTTAGCCATGAACAGGAACATAGCGAGCAGGGGCAATAAAGGAGAGCCACGGATTGGATTTACGCTCTGCCTCAGCATGTCAAATATTAGACCAGAAGCCAAGTGCAAGGGGGAATGCCCAGAGGTATCTAGCCACTCGGACCAAATCTGATCGAATTTGCGAGCTGTCCCCCACCTTCAATACCTTTAATTTTAAAGTCTAACAGTCATATTGACCCTAATTATAAAAATATATAGATATAGGTATAGATATAGTTATTAAACTATATCTATACCATACCAGTATTTACTGGAGACTCCAAACTGATGGGAGACCTCAATAAGGGGAGAACTTCCAACAGAGAAGACAATTCTCCTGCACAATGGCAGTTTGACCAGTAAATCATCAAAGGTTTTTTCTGTGAAAGTTCCTGTTGGGCAAATAACCATCTTCCCATTCGCAAGTTCTGGAGAGGAGGTAACGGTACGCAATAGTAAGTCACTTTCTATTAAAAGAGCAACATATGGACCAATACCCTGGCTATCTGCTATGGGGCACTGCAAATATCATGTAATGAGGCATTGTAGCTGTTGTTATAGGGCAATGGGGCTGCTCCTGTTATAGAGTCACTGGACAGGAATTAGTGGGCTTTGGAGACCTGGTGATTTAGTAGACATTTACCAGTAAACGTGTGCAGGTTCAGAACGATTGCTTAGGTTAGGTCTCATCCAGGTCACTGTGGGCAGAGACGAAAATGGGGGTAAGCGACTCAATTAGAACATCACACGTTACCCTGATAAGTGCAGAACTCTTCTGTGGGCCTATCAAAATAACAATAGAGTATCCATACAGTTATCCCAGGTCTATACCTACTATTATCATGAGGATTAACCTTCTGATAATTCTTTAACTCATAGCAGCAGTACATTGGCAATGGATTACCTACCTATATAGGATTTTTACTTCATATTTACACTACTCCTGCTGATAAAAGATCCACAAAAGGTATGTTTGTACTGCTCTCCCCAGCACCTACATAATGCTGTTAGCAGCTTAGCATGAGCAAAACCGCTGACATACTCTCTTTAAGGGATATCCTGGGTACACATGCAGAATTCAGCCAGGATCGCAGCTGTTTACTGCATAGTCTCTTTCTGTATTGGTGTCCTGGTTGGCGTGCCAAGTTAGTGATGGATTCACAAGTGGACGAACAAGGCATTTAATGGATGGCTAGATACTACCTTGGCAAAGATTAGTATGGATGAATCCTGCTCTGCACAAGATGTCAGTAAATAATGAAGAATAGCTCATTGTGGAGCTATTTGTGGCCAAATAACGTCCATAATAAGGATCGGCTTTATTTCATTTAACACAGAACAGAATATTTATTACATGGCTAGTCAGATGCTTATCATATACAAGACATTTAAAAATGCTAACTTCCATTTTGTTCTAGTGACACGGATATAGGATATTGCTGAACACAGCAGATCTAGAGATTTTTCATTATATAGAGCCCAGCCCAACAGTTCATAGATTGTGACCTATCAGTAGATTGGGGATGGGTGGCAATTAGATCACAAGGTCAGTCTTTATTACAAAAATAAAAAGTATTCAGTTTACAGCATTGACCTAATTCTAAAAGATCCCCCAGTATGTGAGCTGCAGCTGCATACCTCCCTGTCTCCCTTTTTTATGCTTCTCCTCTCCTGTCCAGCAAAGGGAGAAGTCTCCCACTTAGGCTGCATTCACACGTCTGTGGTTTGTTGCGGACCCGCAAATTGCGGGTCCGCAACACACTAGCCCGGCACCCCCATAGAAATGCCTATTCTTGTCCGCAAGCTGCGGACAAGAATAGGACATGCTCTATCTTTTTGCGGAGCTGCGGACCCAAAGATCGGGGCCACGCACTGTGTGCTGTCCGCATCCATTCTGTCCCCATAGAGAATGAATGGGTCCGCACCCGTTCCGCAAAATTGCAGAACGGATGCGGACCCATTTTGCGGACGTGTTAATGGAGCCTAAGGCTCTGTTCACACCTGTGTCGTGGTTTCCTTCATAAATAGAAACTGTGCTGGGTTCTTCTGACCAACCCAACTCTTAATTTCATTTTACACACATAAGTTTTCTTTTATAAAAAATGTTAATGATTTGGCATCACAGAGTGTAAACCAATTCATACAGTCAATATCAGAATACATTGCAATGCTCATTTACCACATTCCCAAAGATTCTCCTTACCGATCAATGTCTGCCAATGTCCTGGATCTCCCTTCATGTCACGGATTGGCACTGCCACAACCATTAATTTGCCACCTGATGTGATTTTGCTGTTGATGAGATGTCAGCATGCGTATACAAATTTATTATATAAATGAGCCTCTAGGAGCAACGGGGGCGTTGCCGTTACACCTAGAGGCTCTGCTCTCTCTGCAACTGCCGCACCCTCTAAACTTTGAGTGACAGGGCCAGGCAGTGATCACATTATAACGACTAGTTCTCTCAATCAAAATGCAGAGGGTGCGGCCGTTGCAGAGAGAGCTGAGCCTCTAGGTGTAACAGCAACTCCCCCCATTGCTCATTTGCATATATTAAAACATAATTTTTCTCAGCAATGCGAACACATATGAACATGGGACCAACACAGATGTTGTCAGCTGACAAGCACACATAGAACAGGTCAGCCAGTGTCATCGGTACAAATCTGCTGACAGATGCCCTTTAAATTAAGAAAGTTACACAGAATCTTTTCCCCCCTCCTGCTCTATATCATGCTCTCTATTTTAGACTATATATACAATGTGACAGTTTCTCCCCCTGCTGAAACAACGCAATGATTGGTTGATGTAAATTTGGCTGACAAACAGTGAATAGTAGGAACTAATGAACCTGCATTCAGCTGCATGTGACTTTCATCGTTTGGCTGGGGCTGGGGGAGAGGGGGTTACATCTGCAGGAAATTCTCGTAAAACGTGCTTTGTAGTCTAGGCCATTAAAATGAGCAAGAGACAGAATACAATATACAGTTGGTGCATAGACAGAGAATAAGAGGCCTGACCTGACTGCAGTTATCCTCCAATCGCACATCAAGCTGCCATAAATCCTGCAGTAAAGTGGCTCATAAAGGCCCAGGCTTTCCCGTCTGTCATCAAAAATTGCTACGTGAGTCGTATGACCTTTGCGCTGATCTTGCCCTAAAAGGCTTGATTTTAAAGTGACCTTCATAATTACTAAGACATTCACTACTTCGTGCGTTAGATTTATTAAGTTGACGTTGCCAAGTTTCATCTTTTATTTTTTTTCAGAGCCTTAGGGCTCATGCACACGACCGTGTGCTGGCCGGGCCCGTGCTGCGGGCCTCAAATTGCGGTCCGCAATGCACGGGCACCAACCATGCGGACCGCGGACCTATTCACTTGAATGCGGTCCATGATCCACATCCCACGGTCCGCACCGCAAAAAAGTAGTACATGCACTACTTTTTTGCGGTGCTGAGGCACGGCCACAAACACCACGGAAGCACTCCGTAGTGCTTCCGTGGGGTTCCAATCCGTGCTTCCGCACAGCATCTCCGGGTTTGCGGACGCATTCAATTGAATAGGTCCGCTTTCCGTGATGCGGGGTGCACATGGCCACGGCGGGGCAACGGCCGTGTGCATGAGTCCTTAGGCTAAGGGTACTTTCACACTAGCGTTTTTCTTTTCCGGCGCTGAGTTCCGTCCTAAGGGCTCAAATCCGGCAAAGAACTGATCAGTTTTATCCGAATGCATTCTGAATGTAGAGTAATCTGTTCAGGATGCATCAGGATGTCTTCAGTTCAGTCTTTTTGACTGGTCAGGCTTTTCAGAAAACCTTAGCATGTTGTATTTTTACCTCCGGACAAAAATCTGGAACACTTTGACTGAACGGCGGATCCGGCCTTTTTCCCATTGACTTGCATTAACGCCGGATCCGGCACAGTGTGTTCCGTCAAACCGGATCCGGCTTTTGCATGTTAAACCCGAAAAATTAGAAAAAAAAGTTAAAGTCCATTAATGGCGGATCTGTTTTTTCCAATGCATTTTTTCATTGTGATCAAAATCCTGATCAGGATTCAAATGTAATCCGTTTTCACACGTTTTTCCGGATCCGGCGGGCAGTTCCGGTGTCGGTATTTAACGCCGGATTCAAACAACGCTAGTGTGAAAGTAGTCTAAATTCACAGTTTGCAGATCTCGCACCTCAAATCTGCAGCAAAGTGCAGCACAAGTCTGTGGGATTTTCCAATCTCTCTCACATGCAGCTGGATTTTTTAGATGAGGATTTCTTCATGCGGATCGGGTTTTCAAATCTGCAGCATGCTCATTGTCATGCAGATTGTTTGTGGATTAAATCTATGTTTAAATCAGCAAGTAAATCTGCAGTTTACCCATTGTGTTGCAGATATCCTTAGGGATTTGTTGGGGATTTCACCCGCTAAAATCTGCTTCTTTTTTTTTACACAGAAAATACACACACATACAGAACCAGCTAAGTACGGTAGATGTGATTTTCAAAATCTCAGCTGCATGCTGGGGGTCGCACATAGTTTTTTTTTCTGGTGGGGTTTTTAGGGGTTTTGGCGTCTGCTGTTTTTTTTTTTTTTTGTTTTTATGTGCATTGTTTTCTAGCCAAAATATGATGCCAGCTCCTGAAGTCTATGGGAAATATAGATTTTTTTGTAGTGGTGGGTTTTTTAATCTTGAGGTGCATTTTTTGGTTCAAAATGCAATTTTGTTGAAATCGCAGCATGATCTGATCCTTTTTTTTTTTTTTAGCAGTTTATCATAGATTTTTCTACAAAGGAAAAAAATGTCTGACAAAAAAAACGCCAAGAGAAGCTGTAAAAAACAACACCCCGAGAACTGCTTGCAAACAAAAACTCCAGAATTTTCTTTTACAAACCCAAAAAGGCTACAAAAAAGATTGTTAGCGACAGCACCCATGTGGTGAGGACATTTTTTGTACGTAAATTGACCTCTAGTGCAGATTTTGAAGTCAAAAAGTGTTTGGGCGGACTTTGAGTGCTTTCTTGGCAGTTGCAGAGAGAGCTGAGCCTCCAGGTGTAACGGCAACGCCCTAATTGCTCCTAGAGGCTAATTTCCATAAAACATCATATTTCTCAGCTATGCAGGCACATCTGAACATGGGACCAACACAGAGGCCTTCAGCTTCCAAGAGCACATGGAACAGGTCAGCCAGTTTCATAGTACAAACCTGCTGACAGATGCCTTTTAAATACACTGTAGCCATACATGTAACCACGTTTGCACGTATTCTTGTATGTTCATCAAGTCTTCAATTTTCTAGGGGATTTTTTGGGGGATCCAATATGGTACAACGTCCCTTCTGTGCTCTGTAAAGAAGCTTGATACATAATTTAAAAGCAGAGCTAGTCTGGCAAGGGCTTTCCCTGTCGCAGAAGGAAAGCAGCCTGAGGCTGAGGAACAATGGAAGGTGGTTTAGGAAGGGAATGTAAAGAGAGATTGTTGGCTGATTTCCAGCAGACAGACTGGGCTCTGTCTACTCAACCTGAGGCAAATTCGCTACACTTCTTTAACCCTTTCAGAAGCGCTGTTTTAGGCTTTGTTCTTTGCATATTATTGTATAGGTTGTCATTAGAGATGAGCGAATTGTATGTTATGAAATTCGTTCACGCTTCATTTGGTGGCAACAGCAGAATTGAGGTATGGATTCCATTACCACTGACCATAACGCAATTCTATGACCTGCATAATGAATCCGTCCAGTTTCCGTTATGCAGGAGAGGGCTCCCCTGCATAACGGAAACAGGAGGCAGCCCATAGACTTCTGTTATGACGGAATGAATAACGGAATGCCTCTAAAGGCATTCCGTTATACATTCCGTCATAGAATTGCGTTATGGTCCGTGGTAACGGAATCCATAACGCAATTCACCTTTTACCACCAAACAGAGTGTGAAAGAATTTCAAAATATGAAATTCGCTCATCTCTAGTTGTCATTGAGTTTGATTGTCATGAATTCTGCGGTATGATTTTACACTGAATAAACTCTTCTCTTTATGCTCTGGCTCTCCACCACTGATCAAAAACATACTGAAAGAATATAATTGGCATTCTGTGAGAAACTGGACCTAAGGGCTCATACACATGAACGTATTTTTTGTCTGTTACGTTTTTTTGGGGCCCGTATGCGGAACCATTCATTTCAATGGGACCACAATAAAAACGGAAATTACTCTGTGTGCGTTCCGTGTCCATATGTCCGCCTGTCCGTTCTGCAAAAACAAAAAACATGTCCTATTATTGTCTGCATTACAGACAAAGATAGGACTGTTCTATTATGGGCTGGCCTTTCCATTCTGCAAACTACAGAATGCACACGGCTGGTATCCGTGTTTTGCAGATCCGCAATTTGCGATCTAGACATCTTCACAGATGTTATCACAGATACAGATGTGTGTGCCGCAACACTGTCATGGACCAAAGATCACTGTGTAGCAATGCTGCCGCACAAGTGAATAGGGTTGCAGCACAACTCACAAGTTGCTGCAACCCTAGAATTGCAGAAAAAACAGCACTAAAGGGATAGGTCATCAGTATTTAAAGGCTATGTACACCTTCTGAGGCAAAATAAATGTATGATTGCATTTTACTCATTTTGGGCTAAAAATTATTTTTTTAATTGGTCTTAATTAAAAATATTGAGATGTTTTGTCAAAAAGGGTTAACTGTAAAAAGGAGTAGTCAATCATAACAGGAACTGTCATTTTAGTAAAACCGCCTGCAGAATGCCATAATACTGTGCCACAAAACCCCAACAAATTGCGGTCCCCAATGCATGGGCAACGTCCGTGCGGCGGCCGGGACTGATCGAGATCCATTTAACTTGAATGGGTCCGTGATCCCTCCGCACCGCAAAAAAATAGAACATGTTCAATTTTTTTGCGGTACAGAGGCACGGACAGAAACACCACGGAAGCACTCCGTAGTGCTTCCGTGGGGTTCCGTGCCTCTGTTCCGCACCACAGCTCCGGATTGCGGACCCGTTCAAGTAAACTGTTTGTTTAGCTGTGTGAATCTACTTTTTACTTTCACTTTGTCAGTCATCTAATAACCCTGATCTCTTATTTACTAAGAGGTCATAAACACTTATTTAAGCCACATTCTTATCAGTAAAGATAAGAACTGAGACTGAGCTATAATGAGTGTTTAGAATGTCAGAGAGCAGAGATAAGGAGCCCGTCAGATTAGCTGGCTGACGGAGCAGAGAGAAAATTTAGATCCCTCTATTATAGCATCTCGGCCCTGTCCAGAAAAAAGGCTTCCATATTTGTAATAAAGAAAGACCAATTTAAAAAAATTATTTTTAGCTCAAAATGAGTACAATGCAATAATAATAATAATAATAATAAAAAAATAAAATAAAAAAAACTGCCACCAAAGGTGTAAGTAGCCTTTAAGTCTCGGAAAACTTCTTTAATTCAAGGGGACTGCAGTAGCAGAGTGTGTCGGCCATAAAAATGTACTTCTAGCTAAGGCTGTTCTCCAACACCCTTGAAGGCTTGAGATGTAGCCAGAGCTGAAACAACCTGCCAAGGGACTACATGCCAATGTTGTCAGGGGATGGATGATATTTATTAAGGCCAAAAAAACCTTTTTAGCCATAAGTAGAAATATCTGTTATGGCTATGTACTGTAAAGAGATAATGGATTCTTTACATTTGTCATGAGCATTTATTTCCTGTACTGCGGGTAATATTTCCCATTTAGCTAATGCATATTTAAAAGAGTCAGTCGATGCTCAATGGCGGCGTTAATGCAGAGAGAATCATTGTCCGTTTCATATGTATTATTTAATCATACTACTGTTAAAAGATCTGCACAGAGCGCTGCGGAAATTATTCATGAGATGGCCGAGGGAAGAACACACATCATAACTCATTAGGAGATAAATGTTGTCAAAATTGGAAGCTTCAAATTGACAACATATGAATATTAAAAAGGAGTAGTCAATCATAACAGGAACTGTCATTTTGGTAAAACCGCCTGCAGAATGCCATAATACTGTGCCACAAAACCGCAGCAAAATTTGCGGTCCCCAATGCACGGGCAACGTCCGTGCGGCGGCCGGGACTGATCGAGATCCATTTAACTTGAATGGGTCCGTGATCCATCCGCACCGCCAAAAAATAGAACATGTTCTATTTTTTTGCGGTGCGGAGGCACGGACAGAAACACCACGGAAGCACTCCATAGTGTTTCCGTGGGGTTCCGTGCCTCTGTTCCACACCACAGCTCCGGATTGCGGACCCGTTCAAGTGAATGGCTCCACATCTGTGATTTGGGGAGCACCCAGCTGGTTCCCGCATATTGGGAGCCACAAAACGGCCATGTGTATGAGGCCTTAAGGTGTGTTGTATTTTCTAGGTGTTATTAATGTCTGGTGTGGCTTTTGAAAGTTGCTAATCTAATGGTTTAATAAGTCGCATTTTCTCAGAAAAGTCACATATATGTTTTAAAAAGGCACAAAATAAATAAACAGAGTCCTATTTCACACATTTGTGACAGTTTTCCATTTGTGAAAAAAATGGTTTTCATCTGTGACAATGTCCATGTTGCATCTATTTTTAAGCCCTTTGTGTGTCATCCATTTTGCGCAAAAAAAAAAGGGAAGGTGAGCCATTTGCACTGATCTGTATCCTGCTAGGCTGAAGAGAGGATTTGCAGAGTGTCCCCTAGCAATAGTCCATGAAAAATGGACTGAACACGAACGTCATCCGTGTGCGTGAGATTATCACAGACCCATAGACTTAAGTGGCCATGTTTTGTCCGGAAAACGGACCAAAGTAGTCCAGGCTGAAGCTGCTTTTCTGCAGACTAAAAGTCAGTAGAAAAGAAGAGATGACTGACTGTACCAACTGAATTAAATGGATCCGTGTGTTGCCCTTGGAGACAGCACATTTTGCATTTTGAGTGGCTTTTCTGCACCAGCTATTTAAAAATGCAACATGCACCAAAAAACTGCAAGGCAAGTCACACATGCAATTGCAGTTTTTGTTACAACTGAGATCTACAGTGCAAACTGAATTTGGGGGAAAAAAATACCAGCAGGGCCAAAAATCTCCCCACTGTGTGCAGAAACGTCATATTCTCCTGTTGACCACCAGCAAATGTCTGGCTGCTGCGCTTTTAGAAATGCCAATAAAACTGAATGCGAAACCTGGCATAGATGATGTGTATGAATCCAGCCTAGGACCTCATTCACACAGGGAGTTTTTTGATCAATACTTGTAAGCTCAAAAAAAAAGTATGATGGAAACATTTTCTCTTCTTCTGTGTTTTGGATCCATTTCAGGTTTTGTTCATAAACAAAAGCAAATATGAGAAATGATATCAATGGGTCTCAAATATATAGAATATATATTCCGGGTTTTGGTTTACCGAAATGGTGCCGTGGGAGTCTGCGTAATGTTATTGCTAACCAGTGAGCAAATAAGCAAATAAAAGGCAGTTGTAGATGCTGTAAAATATACATTAGTCAAGACCTTACACCCCCATGTCTGTTGAAAGCAGCCACTATGCAGGCATGTAATCATTTCATTCATCAGGCAAGTCTCTCACACTAAAATCCTCCAGGCTCCTTCTCACATGGCAAGATTAAAAGCTGAGCTGTGCTGGGGCACGTCCAGGAGGGCTGTCAACACCACATAACCTCTATTTGGAGAACACAGAGTCACAACAATAATTGTTCCTGACTCCTGAGGCCTTTACCTCTCTACACAGTGAGCACCGTTCAGCTTGGAGGTGTTGCTTTATTTGGCCTGCCAAAGACAGCTTTCCGAAAAACCCAACTTATCTAAAAATGTTTATTTGTATTTGAGTAAATATCTTAAAAACACAAATGGAGACATTTAGTAAGACTGGAGTATTGTAAGCCAGTCTTGGTTCCCCCCCCCCCCTGTGCTGTGCAGGTGGATGCTCCATATTTATGCAGAGACACACGCCTCTCTAATACCGGGCGCATCTTCCAGCCGCGTGGCACACTTAAATCTACGGCAGCGTCCAAGCTGCCATAGATTTAGATCTTTATTTCCGCCAGAAAACTGTTCTAAATAAAGATGAATGTGGTGTCCTGTTGAGCCAGGTTATCTTTGCCGATGGCCCACTCCTTTTTCTCGCCACTTCTGAAAAATGGTGTAACAGGGGAAATGTTGCAAAATTTCCGACGCAAATGGCGGGCAACAAAATTTGCTACCTGTTTATGCCACAAAAGTGGCTTCATTAGATTAGTAAATGTCCCCCAAAGATTTCCACCAAGAATGAAGCAAATCTCCAATAAATATAAGTAGTTTTAGGCTACATTCACACAATCGTATTTTGTTTTCATGTCCGTTCCGTTTTTTTTGCGGATTGGATGAGGACCCATTCATTTCAATGGGTCCGCAAAAAATGCGGACAGCACACCGTGTGCTGTCCTAATCCGTATGTTCGTTCTATAGTTCCGCAAAAAAGATAAAACATGTCTTATTCTTGTCCATTTTGCGGATTGGGATGGGCATTGTTACAATGGATTCGAAAAAAAAAACGATTGCAACATGGATGTCACACAGACGTCATCCGTATTTTTGGCACATCCACATTCTTTAAGAGGAGGCAGATTCTGTTGCAGACATTTTTGCGACTGAAAATCTGTTCTATTCATCTGAATGTAGCACGCAGAAATTCATGTGTTTGCCACCAAAACAACCCCATTCAGATGAATGGAAATTAATTTCAGAAATTTTTTCAATAAACTGCCACGTGTGAAGCTACCCTTTGGGCACTGCCACACGGTCAGGTTTCCTATTGCAGATTTGGAAGCCAAAACCAAGAATGAATTAAAAAGAGAAGTCATATCTGTCCTTCATACTTTCCCTCTTTTTATGATCCATTCCTGATTTTGGTTTCCAAAATTGCACCAGGAACCCTGATCATTTGGCTGTACCCTTAGTTGTTTCTTAATTAGAACTATTTGTACTCTAATTTGATCTAGATGCTTAGAGCAGATAGAGCAGACGATTTTCGGGAAGGAGGTGTTCACCCCCCGTCAATCGCCTGCTTGCTAGAGGAGGAGACTGCTGCTATTATATGTAGCGATCTCCTCCTCAGTATAGGGACGAGCGATCGCTAATGCATCTCTTGTCCCTATACTGTCTCATTGTTTGCCGGCAACAGAACGCCTATTACACAGAGCGATCTGACGCTGGCACACCAGGATTTTTTAACATGTTCAAGATCCCGATTACCCCCGCGTTTGCTCGTTCATCGGCTAACCGCCGGCAGTATTACACTGCCAGATGATCGCTAACGATAGCTACAATAATCTGTCCGAGTAATAGGGCATTTAGGCCTCTGGAACATGACACCACTGTATACAGAGGCAGATAGAGCACCTGCAGCTTATGACAGATTAGGGTGAGTTCACACTAGCTTTAGGGATTCCGTTATAACATGGTTATAACTGAAAATAACGGAATACCCAGACAGAATGCAAAATGGAAGCCTTTAAAAGGCAATCCGTTTGCTTTCTGTCCTAATAAAAGTCTATGGGAAAGCATAACGAATCCGTCTGGGTCCCTTTATGCAAGACGGAAAACAAAGTCCTGTCGACAGGACTTTGTTTTCCGTCTTGCATAACGGGACCAAGACGGATCAGTTTTGATTCCCATAGACTTCTATAAGGGCGGAAAGCAAACGGAATGCCTTTTAAGGGCTTCCATTTTGCATTCTGTCTGGGTATTCCGTTATTTTCAGTTATAACCATGTTATAACGGAATCCCTAACGCTAGTGTGAACTCACCCTAATCTGTAGGCAAAAATGCCTTTTAAAGGCTTCCGTTTTGCATTCCGTCATAAATACAAGTCTATAGGCAGAAGAACGGATCCGTCCTTCCATCTTATGGATTCCATTATTTTCTGTTATAAACATGTTATAACGGAAAGCCATAACGGAATCCTTGACGCTAGTGTGATCCCACCCTTACTTATAACTGGCAGGGGGGAAAACTTGATGCTTTACCATACATTACTGCATTCAGTAGTCAGATGATAACCCCTATATGAGCTGTAATGACAACACTTACCAAAGCTGTAATGGTTGCCGTTTCTTCCTTTTGTTTGATGGATCATGTGACGGACCATGTGATGAACGTAGTGACGTCATCAAAGGTCCTATTCTTCACAAAAGAAGACAGAAGAGATGCCAGCTGCGCGAACAAGTGGATTAAGGTGAGTTAAATTTTTTTTTATTATTTTTTAACCCCTCCAGCCCTATTGTACTATGCAATCTGTATTCAGAATGCTATTATTTCCCCTTATAACCATGTTATAAGGGAAAATAATAATGATCGGGTCCCCATCCCGATCGTCACCTAGCAACCGTGCGTGAAAATCGCACCGCATCCGCACTTGCTTGCGGATGCTTGCGATTTTCACGTAACCCCATTCATTTCTATGGGGCCTGCGTTACATGAAAAACGCACAAAGAGGAGCATGCTGCGATTTTCACGCAACGCACAAGTGATGCATGAAAATCACCGCTCGTGTGCACAGCCCCATAGAAATGAATGGGTCAGGATTCAGTGCGGGTGCAATGCGTTCAACTCACGCATTGCACCCACGCGGAATACTCGACCCGTGTGAAAGGGGCCTAACGGTAATTCATAGGGTTACTATGGGGTCCTTGGAGAGAGTGGACCCAGCACTTCTTCTAAGGAACTCCTTTATATATAAACTTGGGGGTTAGAATTGGCCCACAGTTCATGGGAATGGAGTGGAGAGGGAACACAGTGACTCAGTGGCAAGTACTGTTGCCTGGGTTTAAATCTTACCAAGGACAACATACGCTTTGGACTGTGTGTTGGATTTCCTGTGTTTGCGTGGGTTTTCTCCATTTACTACAGTTTCCTACCCCCTTAAAACATACCGATAGGTAAATTAGCTTCCTTTGAAATTCATCCTAGGGTGTGTGTGCCTGACGTAGAGGATTTAGATTTTCAGCCCAATTAGGACAGGCGCAGATGTGAGTGATTACAAACTGTGTACAGCGCTGTAGATTATGTTGCTGCTATGTAAGCTGGATTGCGGGGTGGTCGTAACCATGGAAACGAGCAGTGTAAAATGTGATGGAAAAATGAATCAAGCCAGCAAAGGAAGCAATATGGACAATCACAATACATTAGTAAGTGGCTTGTATTAACTTTCTCTACATGATAAATGCCATTTGCTGAAGTGAGACAACCCCTTTAAATTAGGTTGATGCAGATGAAGAACTTTTTTTTTGTCTGCCAAAGAAATATGATGGCACTGTGGTGTTTTTGGGGAATTAGAGATAGACAGTAAATACTCTGCCCTTTTCTGTAGCACATCATACAGGTCCAACCCCCTGCCAGAGGCTTCTGTTTGACTGTTGGATACATCAGATCGAATTTGTCATGGCACATTGCTTTGTCATCGGGGAAACAAAGACTTGGTTTTGAAGAAAAAGCACAAGACACATGGAGTTAACTTCAATATTTGTCATTTGCATTGAACTTGCGGATTCAGTCGACAAGTTGTGGCACTGAATTATGTGTCTTTTGCTCTTTTTCTTGAACATAAAGGCTATACATTGCTTCACGCTGCTACTAAATAGGAACGTCTACTACATACACAAATGGTGGTGAGCACCCAGAAGTAAGACAAGATGGATACAAATTGTGATATAAGCTTACTCTAGTATTCATTCATATCAGATGAATGTCTCATGATATACAGTTGTGTTAAAAATAATAAAAGAGTTTGAAAAAGTTAATAAAGCTTAAAATCCTTCTAATAGCTTTTATTTCCATACACACAAATGCATTGGGAACACTACACATTCTATTCCAAATCAAAACATGAAGAAAAATATATCAAATTTGTGTTGTTCCTCTAAAAAGAATTGAAGAAAAGTGAATATTAGACTGTTCAAAAAAATAGCAGTGTTTGTATTCTTCTTTACAAACTCAAACATTCACTATATAAACTGAAAAATGTTTGAAGATTTTGCTTTCCTTTGAATCACTTAACTAATATTTAGTTGTATAACCACTGTTTCTGAGAACTTCTGTACATCTGTGTTGCATGGAGTCAACAAACTTCTGGCCCCTGTGAACAGGTATTCCAGCCCAGGATGATAGGACTACATTCCACAGTTCTTCTCTTTTTCTTGATTTTTGCCTCAGAAACTGCATTTTTTATGTCACCCCACAAGTTTTCTATTGGATTAAGATCCGGGGATTGGGCTGGCCGCTCCATAATGTCAATCTTGTTGGTCTGGAACCAAGATGTTGCACGTTTACTGGTGTGTTTGGGGTCGTTGTCTTGTTGGAACACCCATTTCAAGGGCATTTCCTCTTCACCATAAGGCAGCATGACCTCTTCAAGTATTCTGATTTATTCAAACTGATCCATGATCCCTGGTATGCGATAAATAGGCCCAACACCGTAGAATGAGAAACATCCCCATATCATGATGCTTGCGCCACCATGCTTCACTGTCTTCACAGTGTACTGTGACTTGAATTCAGTGTTTGGAGGTCGTCTGACAAACTGTCTCCGGCCACTAGACCCAAAAAGAACAATCTTACTATCATCAGTCCACAAAATGTTGCGCCGTTTCTCTTTAGGCCGGTCAATGTGCTCTTTGGCAAATTGTAACCTCTTCAGCACATGTCTTATTTCAACAGTGGGACTTTGCTGGGGCTTCTTGCAGATATCTTGGCTTCACATAGGCGTCTTCTAATTGTAACAGTACTCACAGGTAGAGTTGGCCTTGCGGTTCGCCCGGCGGTCGTTTCGCGGCGAACTTTGTGAGTTCGCGATTCGCCAAACATGCGAACATATGGAGATATTCGCGCCCGCAATATTCTTTTACATTGTGAAGAACTTTGACCCATGACACATCCATCAGGTGGTACAGGACAGCCAATTGGGACGTTTTTAGCACATGGACATACGCCCTACCTTATAAATAAACCTGATCTGGGCACCATTTTACATTCAGTGTTTTGCCAGTGTACGCTAGCTAATAGAGCCACAAAAGCCGCGGCCTTCTCGCTGTTTACCGCAGGCTCAGTGACGTCACGACTAGTATCACTGGCCTGGGTGCGGCTAAACTCCATTCAAGTGAACAGAGATTAGCCCCGTCCAGACCATTGATACTAGTCGTGACGTCACCAGGCCTGCGGTAAACAGCAAGAAGGCCACGGTGCTACTGCCTTCTCAAACAGCTGATCGGCAGGAGTCCCGGGTGTCGGACCCCCGCCGATCAGATGCTGATGATCTATCCAGAGGATTGATCATCAGTTTAAAAAAACTGCAGAACCCCTATAACTTTTAATATCCAATTAAAATAATAGCCCATTAAAGACAATAAACAAACAATCAATAGCACACAGTGGTGCAGACACACATAACACACAATAGTGCAACCTCAAAATTGCTGAACCATATCAAAGGAGTATAATCTGAGGTAATTGAGCCTTGATTAGGATATAGGTAGGGATATGAGGGGATCCACGTGCTGGGTCTCTTCCCCTACAAGTCCCTACTTCAATTACTCTATCTTCTATCCCTACACAAAAACGCTCACCCCCCCAAACGGGCGACCCCCCCCCCCCCCCCCCCCAGTGTCACTCCTGACTCCTTAGATGTCCTTTCTTGTCCCTACGCCACGCCAGTTGACTGCCCAGCTTCGTCAGAGGGAAGGAAACAACCACAAGGGCCCTGGGGGAATCACAACAATATGTCAGCAGTTTATAAACAAACTAGATGTTCAACTTAGCTTCAGAGTGGAGATGATGGCTCAATTGGATGCAGAGGTATAGTCTGGAAGTCGCAATCCATTCCACCCCACAAAGGGAGGCCCTCTGTTTTCACATGCTTTATGCCATATTTATCATATCATTTATTTTTTTTTAAGTCAAAGAATTACTCCAGTAGGAAACATCAAGTAGCATTGCTATAGAAAAGTGTAAGGTTTAAAGATGCACCAAACTTAAAGAGGACCTTTCACCTTGAAAAACATTGTGAACTAAGTATGCTGCCATGGAGAGCGGCGCCCAGCGATCTCACTGCACTAACTATTATCCCCGGGCGCCGCTCAGTTCTCCCGTTCTCCCCTCCGGTATCTTCTCTCACTAAGTTATAGTAGGGGGAGTCTGCCCTTGTCCTGTGGGCGTCTCCTTCTCCTAGGCTGCAGCGCTGGCCAATCGCAGCGCACAGCTCACAGCCTGGGAGTTTTTTTCTTCCAGGCTGTGAGCTGTGCGCTGCGATTGGCCAGCACTCCAGCCTAGGAGAAGGAGACGCCCACAGGACAAGGGCAGACACCGCCTACTATAACTTAGTGAGCAAAGATACCGGAGGGGATAACGGGAGAACGGAGCGGCGCCCAGGGATAATAGTAAGTGCAGTGAGATCCCCGGGCGCCGCTCTCCATGGCAGCATTCTTAGTTCACAATGTTTTTCAAGGTGAAAGGTCCTCTTTAACAATCATTATGCGATTTTGGATACATCTGGTGCATCTTTTGCCAACTCAAAGTCAAATGAAAACTGAAATTAAAAGCTGCATCCATCATCTTGTCTGTTCTTCACACATTCGTCTACAAGATTTCTCAAGTGCATCCCCCAGCACATCAGATGTCTTCTCCAACATCCAAACCTTCAAAAGCAACCTGAAAACCTACCACCTGCAATGAGCATGATGCCACCATACAACCAGATGAGCAGCTTTTACCTTCACCCTGCTGTGTCCTTCCCCTTCCCTTTGTAGATTGTAAGCTCTCACGGGCAGGGCCGGGCCGACACAGAGGCTGGGGAGGCTCCAGCCTCAGGGCACAGGCCAGCTCCCCAGCCTCTGGGCGGCAGGCAGGCCACTGACCACGTCGCTGCTGCTGCCGCGCCTGCCGGGCTGCCGGCCGCGCTGGAGGACGGAGGGAGTAGTGAGCACTTGGCACTGACTTACGTGCTCCCTCCCCGCTCTGCCTCCTGGCTCGGCCACTCCGCTGCTCTGGTCTCTGCTCAGTCGATTGTCTGACTGGCTGCGTACAGCGCGCACTTTGACCTGACGCGCTGTACGCAGTCAGGTCACATGTGTGCCCTCTGGAGACCAGGAGCAGCGCGAGCAGCAGTAGGCAGCAGCACAGCACTGTGTCATGACCCAGCCCAGGCCCCAGCAGGGATAGAGCGTGGGAGTCTGCCCTGAAGTGAAGTAAGATAGTTCTTAAATAAAGATAATATTCTTTTCCGTCTGATCGGAGGTCTGATGGGGTTCTGGATGGGGTAAAATTACAAGGAACGCCCCGGGGTCGGGTTGGGGTAGATGTCTGATTAATAAAAAACATACATATCTAAATGACGGGGGGGCGCACTTGGGCAGCTCAGCCTCTGTTGGTGGTGGACCTTGTCCCAGCCCTGCTCATGGGCAGGGTCCTCCTCTCCTCTGTACCAGTTTATTAATAGTTTCATCTTTATCGTATTTGTATTTTTTATACTATGTATGTGTGGCCCTCTCTTGATGTCAAGTGCCATGGAATTAATGGCCCTTCCAAATAACTACTAATAGTAATATATTCCCCCCTTAATTTTCTCTTTTGGTAAAATAATAGGCAAATCAGTTATCCCATTGTATTCTATGGATTGGTGAGCCCCTGAATCAGGTGAAATAATTTTCTATATATGTATATGATTATCAAAGCTTCTATCTGTTCTTGCAAACACTGGTAGACTGAAAATTATGTACAGGCAGGTTGCTTAACTGTATGCACTGTTCTATGGCTTCTATAGAAATATCATCCAGTATATTATAATATTAATACTGCTTTGGAATCGTGCCATGATTATCGTGTTCATGAGGACGTAGTTGCTGACTCAGGTCCTGTGTGCCATTGAGGGTTGGACAACATTAACCCTTGTTAATTATATTGAACATTTAATTAACTAGCATTTCCTGTGTCTGTTTGTTCTCTTATTTCCTGCTTGTTCTAAGGTTAAATGAAGGGGTGATTTCATATGAGAAAAATCTTCTGTATTCATCTGTAAGCTGTGTTCACATCACATTTTTGTCCTAGGTTTAAGGTGGCATATATCACCATTGAGTTCCTTTGTAAAAAAAAAAGTATAGGTTAATGAATACATTTTTTACTGGGCT
The DNA here is from genome assembly GCF_905171765.1 of Bufo bufo. Lineage (NCBI taxonomy): Eukaryota > Metazoa > Chordata > Amphibia > Anura > Bufonidae > Bufo > Bufo bufo. The sequence continues at coordinate 146,121,391 of NC_053395.1, read as the reverse complement.
CTGCAGGATAGAAAACCATACTGTACTACACTTTTGCATCCTCCCCCCCCCTCAATGTATATATGTTAGACATAGGACAAAAAACGGGATGTGAACCCAGCCTTAGAATTCGAGACGCAAGGGGTACAGTATGGTTCTATAGAGTTTTATAGAAATCCATATGCTCTGCCTGTGACGCGATGTCACGTCCCTGTCCGGATCTTATTAAAAAATGACTGTCAGTTTAGAAAAATTAACCACGTCTAATCTGGGAACAGGACGTCCATATATGGTCGCTCCTGTAGCCCTTTGGAGACCACAGACTCTAATCACCCCCTGCTGAGATCACCTCACACCTTGGAGAGCTTCTAAGGACAGACCCCAGCCCATGCGTCTCCTGCCCACCTTGAAACCATGAAAGCTAAACACATGCTAGTTGGCCCTTCCTTGCAGCCTGCTCAATTTACACATCAGAAGCAGAGATAGCTGGGAGGGGGGAGCGCATAGGAGAGACATGTGAACCGTGCTCTGAGAACCCCAAAAAGCATATTGGGGCTATATGGAATTATGACCCAAAAATGTAGGTACCCTCAAAGTGCACCTCTCACCCAGAGGAACCAGGAGAGTCCAAACTTGGCAGCTCTGGGGTCTTCCCAGACTGGGAAATGGGTTACTAGTCACCTGGAGGGGAGAGAGGTGGGGTGTCACCCATAGAATCGTCCATAAATTCATGGGGGACCCCGCACAAGTGCCCGGTTTTTCATATTTATTACGCCGGCAAAGTTATGGGCCTCTTTTGTAAAATTAGGGAAAAGTGGCCTGGCCAGCAGCAGGGAGGAGCGAATAAGCCCTCCCAAACCCTCCTTCAGGAACACCCACCGTGCAGCCCTTGGCCAGCGATTGGCTGGGCCAACCCCCCTTACCCTCCCACAGAATGGGGCATAAAGGTCAGTGCGCAATGGGAGAGGGGAGCTTTTTGCCGTGTGGTCACATCGCCGATAGGCTGTCCGTTGGAACGTAAGTTTGTGCCTGGATTTTGCATAGGCAAAATCCAAGATAGTATTTCTCTTTTTATCCCTGTTTATTTTCCACATGATTCCAGCTTGCTATTGTAATATTTTTCTGTAAATTTTTGTATGCATTGTTTGTTTCACTTCTGTGTTACTTATAGTAAAAGATATTTTCATATCTTTTAAATTGTCTCTCTCTTATTGCTCTAAGCCCCACTGCAACAAAGTACTCGTACGCCCTGAAGAGACCTACCTGTTTTATAGTAGCCTGATATTAGAGACATAACTGTTTTATGACTCGATTGGGTTAGCTTGTAGCGTGATAGTGGGGCTGATCTGTGAGTGGTCCGAACCCCTATCCCTACAATTATAGAGTCGTTCACTCACGAACGTGGTGGCAGCAGAAAATAAGGGGGGTGCAGGATTGACTGTTTGGGTAATTCTGAATCTCCCCCCTGTCGCGGTCCACCCTCGGTTGGGCTTTTCCTCACGCTGGGGCGTCCTGGCGGTCAGAAGTCTGATTTAAACGGGGGTGGTCGTGACACTGCCCATTTGTTATAGAAGACTCAACTCAAGGGCTTATATCTGCTGGTGCTTATTTTTTTAGTTTAAAGGTCCTTGTAGACCTTCAAAAGCTGTGGGATGAAAGCTCAGACATTTTTCCTGACTTAACCATTTATGTTTGCTTTGGCTGAGCATTCATGTGTTGTCCATGGGGAAAGGGGGATAAATGACTGCCAAATACTTCTGATGCTGGTTTATCTCCACAAAGGATAAAAGGGTCAGGCACTGGAATTCAACATGGCAGACCCTTCCTTACCCTGGTCAGCACACCCTGATACATATAAGACAGCTGGCAGGTCGCACCAAGGCGTATGTATGCAGAAGGCCTAAAGCTGGAATCACATATACAGTGGATCTTAAAGGAATGAAAAGTAGAATTATTTAGATCTCCTTTTCCTTTGTATGTCAAACTGCACCAAAAAGTACATACCGTATGTGCAGGCAGCTTATATTATTATTAAATGTTGCAGGATGTTTAATAAATTTGGTGCCTCGTTAAGTCTGTCTTGAGATATTACTCCACTTTCTATGCCACACCTTTGCCGGTGTAAGATTGCAACAATTTTCATGACTTTAAAAAGTAAAAAATGATAAATCTGGCATAAATCAGCTCCATAGGCTAACCAAGCCCACTTTCCCATTCACTTTTCAAAATCGGAACGAGTAGTATAAAAATGCAAGATGACGCAAAAATTTGGCGCTGATAAATTCAAAAAGTTACAAAGCCCTCTTGTGACTTTTTGAAGCCAGAATTCTGGAGTGCAGGGCTTTATAAATTTATAAATTTAAATCATCTATAAAAGATATCACTGAAGAATATAGCTTTCACCCTAGTTTTAACCAGGGAACCAACAGAACACTTAGGCCTCATGCACACGACCGTTTTTTTTTGCGGTCCGCAAAACGGATTTCCGTTGTTCCGTGATCCGTGACCGTTTTTTCTTCCGTGGGTCTTCCTTGATTTTTGGAGGATCCACGGACATGAAAAGTGAAAAAAAAAACTAAGTCAAGTTTGCATTGAAAATGATAGGAAAAACGGACACGGATCACGGACGCGGATGACTATCTTGTGTGCATCCGTGAAAGTCAATGGGTCCGCGAAAAAAAAAACGGAAAATGGAAAAACGGCCGCGGATGCACACAACGGTCGTGTGCATGAGGCCTTACATGGTGCCCTTCTTTTCAACGTATTAGTTGAAGATCCACCATTTCTTGGACTCCCCTTCTGCCATCCAAGATGGCCGTACTTCTTCTCAGACTATCTGATACACACTGCACATCAGTAGTCTAAGACACTGCCTAGTGCTGGCCAACCCAAAGGCAGTAAGAGGTTTCTTGGACCAGAAAATGTAACTAAAAGGAAGAAAAGGAAGAAACAATGTTTTATACATTTCTGATTTAATGTGAATTTTTTTCTTGAACTGGAAGCTCGCTATTATGTAGTTCTGCGTTTAGTGCCAAGTTCTAGTATTCCTATGACGTCCTTGGTGCCTTTAGTGACTAATGCCCAGCAGGGGCCATCGGATTCAGAGCCACAGTGTCTAGGAGAATCAGCCTGGACTGAATGCAGGAAAAGAGTACGTTCCAGACTCGTATATGTGCGAGTTGTGTGCAAACTGTAGCCCATGGACAAGTCTGGTACAATTGGTAGGAGACTGATGTCACACCGGAGGGAAGACCGTAATCTTCACAATCTCAGTATAGAGTGACGATGAGATGTCACCCATCTCAGGCAGAACCACACCCGGACTGGCAGGGAGACAATGGCTATAGGAGAAATGTAGATGGTATGACCACTTGGTTCATTTTGTAAAGGAAATGTGTCACCAAAAATGTTATCTGGAGTTAAAACCAGATAGTAGCACATATCCTTTTTCTCTAATGTGTTTTTATTTTCTGATTGCAGATTTTTATTCTATTTTCTGAACATGATTATAGGGGCCGCCATTATGCCTGAGCTGTTAGAAAGCATTAAGAAAATTTCTTTATGCAACCCCATGGGCCATAGACACAATGGACAGAATGGGACCTCATTGACTTCTATGGGAGAGTTTTCTAAGCATGCTGTGTGCCCTGTGCAGAGGTCATTGTACAAGGAAAGAATAGATAAGCTTTGATAATCACCTATTGTGAATGGAGGATATTGTCTTATCTATACACAGAGGTGATATCATTACAGGCAGGCTTAGAATGACAGATAAGCAGATAACTGCAGTAAAGTGATCTGTACAGATCAAAAAGTGGCGTCTATTATTAGGCTTATTGGCCAGTGTGAAAACCATAGGATTTTATGGATTTTTATATAGATATTGATATGGGAAATTAAAAACAACATGACCAAAAATTCTTAAAAAATATGTTAAATATAAAAATGTAATTTAAACAATATGTAATTTTCTGACCTATGTCAAGATATGTATCTTCTGCTGATATTTGATAGATACCATCTATGCATGATTAACGATCTAAAGGGCAGATGACCACAATATTTAGTTCCAAACATCAAAACTAAAGCAGAAATCATGAATGATTATAAGATTTACTGTTTTTTAGGCTGAGTTTCTGCATTTAGGTTTTCTGATACAGTTTTTGAAGCCAAAACAAAAGGTGTGGATCAAAAAGAGGTATTTAAAAGGATACTCCTGATTTGACTTCAAAAACTTCATAAAAAATGATTGTGTAAATCTAGCCTCAAATCATGACCCGATCTCGATTAAACTTGTACTACTGTTGGTTGATTGAAGGGGTTGTCCAGGATGTTACTACTGATGGCCTATTCTCAGGACAAGCCATTAATATGTCGTTAGTGGGGGTCCAAGCAGGAACTACACAGCTCATTTCAATGGGAGCAACGCAGCAGCAACCCAGCTCCGTCCACTACAAAATGGATGGGGCTGTGTAGTTCCAGCGGTGACTTCCGGAATATATAGTCAATAGAAAAATCCTGGAAACCCCTTTAAGGTTTTCCAAGGATGTGAATCCCTTTTGTGATTGGATTGCCATGCAATTCTATATTATTAATTTTGTTGTAAAAAGTTAGATCATAACAGAATCTAAAGATTGATTGGTCGCCTTGTACAAGTAAAGGAAACTCATAGCCTAATAATGTCAATAATTGGACGAATTCTATGATGGTACATAGAGGCAAGTGCAGCCTGAGGGAGACTGTACTTGGCATATGCTTAGACAAGGTAGAGGTCACCTAATGTAAGAGTCCTATTGGACGCAAGTCATTTTCGTCCAGAAAACGATCAATTATATGGAAAAACAATATTTTCACTGTTTGGTCATCATTGTGATTTGTCTTTATGGTTATCTCTCATTACAGTTATCTGCTCATCCACGGGAATGTTATAATACCTCTTAGGCTACACACTTTCCTTAAAGCTATCTGGCAGGCTGTTCCAGGGGTCTGGCAGGCACGCGGCTCAATAGCAATCATATATTTATCACCTATCCACAGGATAGGTAAGAAATGTATGATCGCCAGGGCCCCTTGATCATTAGAATTGCTGTACTCGGCTACCACTGTCAGCCCCATAGCCACTGATTAAAGTGCTAGGGCACGACCGCTGCATTCAAACTCCGTCTCACTTCTGTCATGCAGAGAAGATCAACAGGGCTCATTCATTCAGGACCCTAGCAATCATACATTTATATTTAAAAAAAAAAGGTTTTCTGCAGGATAACCCCTTTAATGACACAGTAGCTGACAGAGGACATGTATTTTTTGTTACGTATTTATGATTATAATGATTGTGTAGTTCATGTAAAGCTTCAGTTTTTGCACATTGTTAGTGATCATTCAACCTACAGAAGTCTAATGGATTTTATTATTTTATCCTTTTCATATGAACATATGTATAATGTTACTAGCTGTCTTTCGGCAGCACAATAGTTAAAAATGAAGCTTTGCAACAGAAGAACAAGAGAACAGACTGGATGAGGGTAAAGTGACTATATTTTGTCTCCAACACCCATTAGGAATTCCGTCATAGTCAAAACACTGGCCTTAGACAGAAGTCTGCTCTCTGCAGAGACGGGTAGCAGGCAGATAGTGCTCTCCTTGTTGAAGTCCGAATGGTCCTTGAGCCTGGCAGCATTACAACCACATCTGGGAATAATTATGTCATGTGTTCAGTGAACGAGACCTCAGCAGATTTAGCTTCTTTCTGTATGTGACCAAAATGAAAGCAAATAATTGGACACAGGCATCAATATGGGCATGACACAAAAATACTCAAAAATGAGGCATGACCACTAGTTATCAGTATATTGCTGGGCCATCCCACACCTCCAAAACTGACACCTCTGATTAATTTTAGTATGTTAAATATTGAAACATCTGTATCATCTTATTTTTTGGAAAAAACTGCATATATCTACAAAAAAGTTTAGATTAGTTATAAGAACTTTCCTGTCATTTGAAGGTGAAATGTGTTTATAAAGTTATGTTGCATATATCACCTTTGTATGTACATTATACAGATGGCATTTCACCTCTTCCACGATACTACCACTGTTATTATTGGCTTGTCATAGCCCCCTATATAGAGTACAGGCATATTCCCACCGCATACCCCATATGCAGTGCAGGTTCATGCCACACCATATACAATTCAAATACATGTCCCCGATAAGTGAAAACTACAGTGTAATATTTTAAGCTTAAAGTTTTAAACTGGCAATAGTCCTGATCTCGGTGTGTCCACTCAACGTACTCTTGTCCATTGCCCTTGGTGCCACGCACTGGCATCTCTTGACCAGCCACCATCTACTAATGACTGGCAGTTCTCTCCTAGAGAGAAAGGGAGAAAACTAGGTAGAAGCCTGTCAGTCATCAGCAGGTGGGTAAGGAGAGCAGGAATTCATGAATAACCATGACTCTTCTCAGGTGGCCGGGACTCTTTTCCAGGCCCAGTCTGCAATGATTGTGATGTTGGTTCTCGGCAACCACTTACTTTTATCTTTTTAATAAAAGACCGCTGAAATCAACTCATCTGTCTCTACTTTATGCTACCAATAATTAGAGATGTCCCGAATAGTTCGCCGGCAAATAGTTCCCGGCGAACATAGCTTGTTCGCGTTCGCCACGGCGGGCGAACATATGCGATGTTCAGTCCGCCCCCTATTCGTCATCATTGAGTAAACTTTTACCCTGTACCTCACAGTCAGCAGACACATTCCAGCCAATCAGCAGCAGACCCTCCCAGACCCTCCCACCTCCTGGACAGCATCCATTTTAGATTAATTCGGAAGCTGCATTCTTAGTGAGAGGAGGGACAGTGTAGCTGCTGCTGATTTAATAGGGAAATCGATAGCTAGGCAAGTGTATTCAGTGTCCACTGCAGTCCTGAAGGACTCATCTGATCTCTGCTGTAAGGACAGCACCCCAAAAAGCCCTTTTTAGGGCTAGAACATCAGTCTGCTTTTTTTTTTTTTCCTGTGTAATCAAATAGCAGTTGCCTGCCAGTGTGTGTGTCAGGCTCACAGCCCTGCAAGTGCATAGTGTCACCAGCGTAACTCATATCTGGTGTCACATTCGATTCCATTTAAATAAAAATAAAAAATATATTTGACTGAATAAATAGCAGTCAGTTACACACGTGTTTGTGTGTTTAAGGCCCAGTGCAGTGCATAGTGTCACTTCAGCGCCATTCATATCTGGTGTCACATTCGATTCCATTTAAAGAAAAAAAACAATTTTGACTGAATAAATAGCAGTCAGTTACACACATGTTTGTGTGTTTAAGGCCCAGTGCAGTGCATAGTGTCACTTCAGCGCCATTCATATCTGGTGTCACATTCGATTTCATTTAAATAAAAAAAACTTTTTTGACTGAATAAATAGCAGTCAGTTACACACGTGTTTGTGTGTTTAAGGCCCAGTGCAGTGCATAGTGTCACTTCAGCGCAACTCATATCTTGTGTCACAGTAGCTTGCACGCATAGTACAACTTAACTAATCTAAAAAAATGACAGGCAGAGGCAGGCCACCCCGCAGGGGCAGTCGTGGTCGTGGTGCTGTGATTCCCTTTGGCCCTAGACTAATGCCCAGTGTTCAGAGGCCACGTACCCTGAACTCGAAAAGTTCTGAGGACATAGTTGACTGGCTAACACAGGACACCCAATCTTCTACAGCTTCCGCTCGTAACCTTGACGCACCATCCCCCTCCAGCTCAGCTTTGGACACCTCTCAAGTTACCACTCGCCCGCCTGCCGCCACGACCAACAATAGCACCACAGCCGCTTCACTTGATCTGTCAGAGGAGTTATTTACACATCAGTTGGAAGAAATGAGTGATGCGCAACCATTATTGCCAGAGGATGTAGATAACAGGGATATGTCTCAGTCAGGCAGCATTACACACATGGATGTACGGTGTGATGATGATGATGTTGTACCCGCTGCTGCTTCCTTTGCTGAGTTGTCAGATACAAGTGAAGCGGTTGATGATGACGATGTGTCCGTGGATGTCACGTGGGTGCCCGCTCGAACAGAAGAAGAACAGGGGGAAAGTTCTGATGGGGAGACAGAGAAGAGGAGGAGGCGAGTTGGAAGCAGGGGGAGGTCGTCGCAAGGAGCTAGTGGCACAGTCAGACAGCATGCATCGGCACCCGGGGTCAGCCAGACAGCACGCCAATCAACGCATGCTGTTGCCACCACCAGAATGCTGTCATTGGAGAGCTCAGCAGTGTGGCATTTTTTTGGTGTGTCTGCCTCTGACAACAGCGATGCCATTTGCAACCTGTGCCAAAAGAAACTGAGTCGAGGGAAGTCCAACACCCACCTAGGTACAATTGCTTTGCGAAGGCACATGATCGCACATCACAAACGCCTATGGGATCAACACATGAGTACAAGCAGCACACAAACTCAAAGCCGCCATCCTCCTCCTGGTCCAGCATCTTCAGCCACATCAACCACTGCTGTCCTCCTTGCCCCCTCTCAACCATCCGCCACTCCGTCTCTCGCCTTGAGCAGTTCCTGCTTATCTGCCCACAGTCAGGTGTCTGTCAAGGACATGTTTGAGAGTAAGAAGTCAATGTCACAAAGTCACCCCCTTGCCCGGCGTCTGACAGCTGGCTTGTCTGAACTCTTAGCCCGCCAGCTTTTACCATACAAGCTGGTGGAGTCTGAGGCGTTCCAGGGGGACGTAACGGGGATTAAACTGATAAGAATAGAACAACATAACACACCACAACTATCTGGCGGCACATTAGATTGCACGCGCAGTGCCCCAAATTTGAAGTAGGAGGACCAACCAAGCATCTTTTTCCATCTCCCCGTTCCTAAAATCGATGCCATATACACATCCCCTGATAGGGGACATAACAGGGATTAAACTGATAAGAATAGAACAACATAACACACCACAACTATCTGGCGGCACATTAGATTGCATGCGCAGTGCCCCAAATTTGAAGTAGGAGGACCGACCAAGCATCTTTTTCCATCTCCCCGTTCCTAAAATCGATGCCATATACACGTCCCCTGATAGGGGATGTAACAGGGATTAAACTGATAAGAATAGAACAACATAACACACCACAACTATCTGGCGGCACATTAGATTGCACGCGCAGTGCCCCAAATTTGAAGTAGGAGGACCGACCAAGCATCTTTTTCCATCTCCCCGTTCCTAAAATCGATGCCATATACACGTCCCCTGATAGGGGACATAACAGGGATTAAACTGATAGGAATAGTACTACTTAACACACCTTATAATAACGCAGAGAGAGGCAACGCAGAGAGAGGAGACTGAAGAAGAGGAGTCAGAGGAGGAAGGTGGCTTTGAGGAGGTGGAAGACCAACCACAGCAGGCGCCCCAGGGGGCTTGTTGTCACCTTTCGGGGACCCTTGGTGTTGTACGTGGCTGGGTGGAGGAAGAGACCTTCAATGACATCAGTGAGGACAAGGAACGGGACATGGCTAGCTTGGTATCCAACCTTGTGCAAATGGGGAGTTTGCGGTTGTGCAAATGGACTGTTTGCGGTACGTTAAACGTGGAGTTTGGTCTGTCACTGTGAAGCGGGCGTAACTCTTACACTACCTGATCGATACAACATCATACCTGATGTTTTAAAGCACGTTATTCCAAACAATTTAGGAATGTTAGGTGATTTATGCCCTTTATGGATTAAAACCAGACTCTGCGTCAACTATGTAATTTTCCATGGGAGTTTTGTCATGGATCCCCCTCCGGCATGCCACAGTCCAGGTGTTAGTCCCCTTGAAACAACTTTTCCATCACTATTGTGGCCAGAAAGAGTCCCTGTGGGTTTTAAAATTCGCCTGCCTATTGAAGTCTATGGCGGTTCGCCCGTTCGCAAACATTTGCAAAAATTCGCGAACGGAAAATTTTATGTTCGCGACATCTCTACCAATAATACGGGCAGCATGAAGTTGATGACAGGTTCCCTTTAAACCCAGTGTTCAGCACCCTATTGAATGTGAAAAACTGCCCTAATTCTATTTTGGAATGGTGAAGAAAGGTAAATTTGGAACAGGACTGAGGTTCAAAAAAGGCATTGGAAATTTGGTAGCACAATTAGTGTTTCTAGCCTGATGTGCAATATGTGCCTTGTGGCCTCGGAAGAGTTAATGTTTCCTCCTCTGCTGTGGCTGCTCTATAGACTAGAGCCAGGTTTTACCTCCTGCCTGGAATGTCTGTGTTTTGTCTAATAGTAGTGAGAAATATTCTGCCTTTCCTCCAGCCCTGCTGCCTGTCACTTGATCCCAGTTTCATAGCTTCATTTAGTAACTGGCAAGTCACATATTTTTTTCCCCAGGCATTTTTCAGTGATGTCATGATAAAAGAAAGCACTGAGTTCATGTTTTTTACAACGTGCAGTATATTAAAGAACACGTAATATGAATAGGAGCCAGAAAAAACAATTTATGGTCTTTTTAAAGGCTGTACATATGCAGTGCTACATGCATAAGGTAGGATCACACTTGGGATCATCAGCTTTGCGTCTGAACATTACTACAAGCATTAAAGGGGTTATATTTAAAAAAAAATGTTGGTGGAGTAAAATGGAAATTATCCTATTACTTGTGTTTCACCTATAAATTGAAACAGTTAACGTACATTTTTCTACAGGAATGTCATATAAAGGTCCCGAGATGCAGCGGCATGTAATGTGCATTTCATGGTACTATTTCGGGTTGTTTTTTGTCTTCACTCCACAGTATGGCTGAAGAGTAACTCTTGTTTCATTTTTTTCCTTACATGCAAGCGAAAATAAGAAACTTTGTATTATATCTCATGAGAAACATAACTATTATCAGAGTCCTCACCTGCTCCCCATCCTCTTTACTAACTCTCAATTAATTGCTTAGATCTGTCTTTCCTGAAGACAGGCTGCCTGCTCACTGAAGGATCAGTTTACATAGAAGTCTATGTAGAGGGGAGATAGGAAGAGGAAGAACAGGGAGGAGCTGCTGGAGGCTAGCAGAGGCAAAGAGGCTGTGTGCCGAAATGCGTTATATTAATGTTGATTAATTGATATGGAATAAAGAATAAAAAAAATTTCAAGCATATTAGCGGTTGCTGGGATTTTTTACCTGTTCCCCGTGGAGCCACTCTCCTTCCCGCTGCAACGCTAGGAAACAGCGAGTGGCGGCTGGATTTGTTTCAACCAAAGAGAAAAAAGACTGCTGCCAGTTTGTGACTTATGCTAGATTTATATGGCCTGACCTGGCAGGCAATTATCAGGAAGAAACCTAACCCTGCTCATCAGTGAAGCTTAAGAGCTGCATTTATATGCAGCGTTCACCTCCACTGTATGAAAATGGGTGATGGCTACTGCACAGCAGATCATTGTTCACATGTTCCACCTACCAGCTAAGAAAAAATTACAGATTGCAGATGAAAAAAAACTGCTAAAAAATAACAGAAGTACAGAAGTAAAGTGCTTATACATACTGCATATGCCAAAAGATAGCAATGAACAGTGTATATGGACTTGGTAAAAGAGGTAAAGACAGGATGGAGACCAGATGCTACATGAAAGCGCACTGTCCAAAAATGTTACAGATACTGGATAGCAGGATAAAGTAATCACACCCTCCTAATCATGTGTAACATACAGGATCCTGTAGTTGTACATGCGGGAAACACATCTAGTTGTGGAAAATATCTGGCACGCTGTTCTGGCAGAGAGCAGCCTGCCGGAGTTCACCGGATCCAGCATTGCCGGATTCTACACTTCAGCCCCAGATTCCCATTGACTATACTGTGATCCGGAGGCGATCCGGCTGCTTCCCAGCATTAATGCCAGCTTTTGGCCTGGGCAAATACCACTGCATGTAGCTGTTTAAGGCTACTTTCACACTAGCGTTCGGAGCGGGTCCGTCTGATGTTTCATCAGACGGATCCGCTCCTATAATGCAGACGTTTGCATCCGTTCAGAACGGATCCGTCTGCATTATAACTTAGAAAAGTTTCTAAGTGTGAAAGTAGCCTGAGCGGATCCGTTCAGACTTTACATTGAAAGTCAATGGGGGACGGATCCGCTTGAAGATTGAGCCACATGGTGTCATCTTCAAGCGGATCCGTCCCCATTGACTTCCATTATAAGTCTGGACGGATCCGCTCGCCTCCGTACGGCCAGGCGGACACCAGAACGCTGCAAGCAGCGTTCAGGTGTCCGCTCACTGAGCGGAGCGGAGGCTGAGCGCTGGCAGGCGGATGCATTCTCAGTGGATCCACCTCCACTGAGAATGCATTAGGGCCGGACGGCTGCGTTCAGGACCACTTGTGAGCCCCTTCAAACGGAGCTCACGAGCGGACACCTGAACGCAGGTGTGAAAGTAGCCTTAGCCAGCCAACACTTGTGCCAGAACAGCCCGCCGGATCAGATATGCAAGAGATGTGGACATGGCCGGCTCCAGGTTCATGTGGGCCCTTGGGCGATAAAGTCTCAGTGAGCCCCCTTACACAGTGATAACTCTCTGAGTACTCTTTGTGGGAAGTTGCGGATGATCATGATGATGCCTATTGTTTTTCCTGAGATAAGCAGTGGCAGAGGTAGCCTGCTATCTTCTGCCTTGTATTGAAATAGCATGCACTTTTGGCAAGTTGCCCCAGACATGTCTGCGGGTGTTGGGGCCGATTGCTGCACTCAGTAGTGATCCCCTGTCTGTTGCCATTATACTGCTTCTTGTACTGCTTGCATGAAATGCACTGCAGCCTGGCTGTTCTGGATACCAGACAGACCAGACCTCTCACCCAATATATTTGTACAATTCTGGAGTTATTTGTGGTTGCTGCCCTATTTTCAGACCAGTGCTTAAAGCCAAGTCTGTGTTCTCACGCTTTCTGAGAAATGAACGTGCTTCTGACTCACAAACATTTCTAGAAATCACCACCTCTGAGATTAACAATGAAATATTTAATATGGTACAAATTCGCAAATGGTCCTGTGTTTTGAACAAAATGGACTTAGATTGCCTTAATCAAATGTGAGAAGATTCGGTATGAGCGAAACAAGCTCTATGCCTGTGAGATTATAAGCGGGGTTGTCACTGCTTGATGGTCTTCAAAGGAAATCTCATTAAAGTCTGCATCGCTCAATACACCAACACATTGCACTAATTACCTTTAAAGGGAAATACAAACTTTTATCTACACAACACACAATAGGATCTCTAGTGTCTTAGTTTTATGCAATTTCAGCGGCAATCTGGGTGGCATTTCCATATCTGCCCATGTAAAAGAGTACGGAGCAACTAGATTGCATTTTCTATAAAATACAGTTGCACCTAGCCTCTGAATTTGGGAACATAGCACTGGAAACTGTCTCATGTTGACTATGTATGGTGGTATATTCAATGCCAGGTACAAATGTTTATTCACCCATAAAGAAAGCAAAATTTAGTAAAGGGGTTTACTAGAAAAGTATGGTAGATAATCAACTCTGTACAGACTCTACGAGGGAATACAGACTATAGACTCAGCCCAGCCGAGGGAGGTACAGGTTGGCCTATTTTACCTTCACTTGTTCCCCTTTTCTACCATTTGTGAACACTGAAGGCAGTACCTAGACACAGATCGATACACTGGGTCAATAATAGGAACAATTTTTTTTGTTCCCCATCATTGACCACTCGATAGCTGCATTTGCAGCCAACAATTATTTGCTTGTATAAATGGGCCCTAAGCTTCAAGCCAAGCTGTCATTTTCTTCCCATATGATTGGAGAGATTAGTGGAATAAGGAATCACCAATGAAAAATTAGGGTGGTATGGTGGCATGACCCAGAACTAAAAGCAGCCTCTTTTTGACAAGGGAGCAATTACTCACCGTTTCCAATTACTCACCTTTTCCAAGCTCAGGAAGTACTCCCACCTAGCTTCAGTTCTTTGAGGTGCAGTATATTTGGAAGTGTGCTCCATTAATCCACGTGTGCCCTGAGCCTCATAAGGTTGTTTCTGAGCCTGAGCAATAAGGTCCATTGGTTCCAGGCAATTTAGGTATGCATTGGTTTCTTAGGACCCTATTTCACTGACTGATGTTCGGGCAGTGCGAGCGCCAATGGATGATATACACAGGTCGATGAAAACTCAACGCGGTAGGAATGATTGCTGCCACAGGCGTTCTCCCTCCTTCTATTCATTATCAGCAGCACATCACGGATTACACAAGGAGATGTGCTGCCGATAATCGTGTATTTTTCATCCTAATGAAACATGCCCATCAGCCGACAAACGAGCGGTTACTCGTTCATCACCTAATCGATTATATGGGCCAATTATCCGGAATGCTGCTCCTGGGGTTAGCCCTAAATCTTTTAGTGGGTTCATGTCTCCAGTCGGCAATTGTTACAGATTATTACTGCTTTACTACCTTGTTTTCCAGTACTCTACCATCCTGGGTAATAAAAAAAAAATATTTGAGCTTTTTATACACACAGAATTCAGTATAAGCATTTTCCTCATGTAGAAAAGAAAGTTGCGTATTAGGTTACTTTGGACTTTGCCCATATGATTGCACAGCAGGCATCTGATCTAACATCTGCTGTATAGAAGACTTATAATAGCACATATATTAACTTTCATCATATCGTTATTACAAGTGATCTGTTACTAGAGAAACTTGATGTCTCTCATGACCTAATGTGGCTTAAAATGGAATCTATCAAACTCAGTACTGCTGTACGTTTTAATTAATCTTATACATAATTTGAACATGCAGAGCCACTTTCTGTCAGGAGTGTCAATAGAGAAGATAAGTTGTATTCATCCAGTGTATACTGACCTATCTGAGGGCAGCATAAAGTAGTGACAGAGACCCTGATTCCAGCCTGGGGTCACTTACTTTTGTTTCTTGCTGCGCTTTTTATAAGACCTTAGTTTATCTGCTGTAGCTAGAGCCATGTAGTCCTGTTATTCATGAGTAGCGGTCTCCCCTAGACCTCCCTTTCTCTCTATACTGAGCATAGGGAGAAAGCTGTCAATCAGTAATGGGTGTGGGCTCAACAGCTTACGCATAGCATTAGGAGGGCTCCAGCCTCAGCTTGCGCTGCACCAGATACAGTGGTTTTCTAAAAAGCATTCAGGGTCTTTCTTACTACTTTACGCTACCTTCAGACAGGGCACCATAAACCTGGCGACAATTTCCCTTTAACATGGCATTATACTACTTTTATCCTTAAATTCACCGTTTTAAAATGCAGTTGTTGTTTGTGTTGATACAGTGAGCCATGTCCTTCAATATGGCCTTCAGTAAGGAAACTGCCATAAGTGCAATACAAAATTTACCCCAGCGTTTCTGCACAAAGTGGTAGTAATAGTAGTAGCAGTAGTAGTAGTATCAGCAGCATCAGTGTGGAGACTCCATTAAACAACTCCACATATTTCTGCTTCCAAAACACTTTTGAGAGTGACATGGGGATGAGCCATATTGAAGTTAAAGGGAATGTCTAATTATAAAGTGAAATTTTTATTTTTTGTAACCATTTAAATACAAATCTTGATATATTACACTTTTTTTTATACTAGCCATAATAGGCCGACATTTCCATTTCACTGCACATTTCTTGTGAGCTTTGCTGTGTAGACCAGGACATACGAATAGAGACATCTCATTATCATTAAAGGGCAGAGGATTTCATTACAGCTATATTTTACTGCTGGGGGCCAAGCAATATTCTATAACATTTCGCTGTCAATTAACATCTGCTCATTGCAGCAACCATAAAACGCACACATTGTTTATACAGAAAGTACTGGAAAGAAATGGGTGTCTCCAATATGGCAGCCCCCAGG